>NC_053024.1:530090001-530220571 GCF_003073215.2 Triticum urartu
CAAGTCACCACACATATCACAAAACTACATGGGTTTCACCTATGGAAAGAAGATAAAACCCTTAACAAAACACATGTAGAGCATCGGAGCATGGCATGCACACAATAATCATGGAAAAAATGACAAAAACCTAAATGGAGTAGCAGATCTGACAATAATCTCAAGTAGCCCTCTTCTAACAGCATTTCGGGCATCAAGATGTCCTCAAATGAAAATGACACAATGGAATGAAATGATGTACTCTCTGAGATGAACATTTTGATATGCCATATGCATGAATCGGAGCTACAGATGCAAAGTTACGGGGCTAGGAAGAAGGGCACATGGATCTGGAATCTTAGGGACTTAGACGAAATTTATCACCGGATCTAGGGTTGACTTTGGCACGGAAGTCGAGGATCGCCGGGATCTGGCCGGAGTTCGCCGGAGGGGGACATGGGGCGGCGCCGGGGAGGTCGGAGGAGGCCGGGGCCGACCGGATCCGGTCGCCGGAGTGGCCGGGCGACGGTGGCGGCGCTCGGCGATGGCCGCGGCGGGGTCGGGCGGTGGCGGGCGCGCCGTCGGACGGCGGGGTCGCGGCGCGAGGCGCCGGCCGGCGACGATGGCGGGCTGCGGCGCCGATGGCCCCGGGTGGCCGGCTGCGAGGAGGGAGGTGGCGCTCGGGCAGCGGGGGCCCTCCCTGGGCCTCCCGGGCCGCGAGGGCCGCGCGGGCGAGGCGGCGGGGAAGTGGTCCCGCGGGACACGTGGTGGCGGTGTCCGGCGCAGAACGGACAAAGTCCGGTGTGGCTCGGTGGATTTTTAGGGTTAGGACGGAGGAGGATCCGGATTTTCGGAGGAGGGGCTAGATTTATAGGTAGAGGGAGCTAGGAGAGTCCAAATGAGGTGCGGTTTTCGGCCACGCGATCGTGATCGAACGCTCTAGAAGAGGATCAGAGTTAGGTGGGTTTTGGGCCAAATTGGAGGGGTGTTGGGCTGCAACACACACACGAGGCCTTTTTGGTCCCTCGGTTAACCGTTGGAGTATCAAACGAACTCCAAATGGTACGAAACTTGACAGGCGGTCTACCGGTAGTAAACCAAGGCCGCTTGGCAAGTCTCGGTCCAATCTGGAAATGTTTAATCCCCACACACGAAAGAAAGCTAGAAATGACCACCGGAGGAGAACGAAGCACCGGAATGCAAAACGGACAACGGGGAAAATGCTCGAATGCATGAGATGAACACATATGCAAATGCAATGCACATGATGACATGATATGAGATGCATGACAACGACAACAACACACGGAGACAAAACCCGAACCTGAGGAAATAAATATAACTTAACGCCGGAAACGGCAAGAGTTGGAGTACAAATTGGGAAAGTTACATCCGGGGTGTTACAACACTCCACCACTACGAAAAGATCTCATCCCGAGATCTAGGACTGAAAGAACGCCGGGTACTCAAAACGGAGGTGATCCTCGCGTTCCCAGGTAGCTTCACGGTCGGAATGGTGTGACCACTTGACTTTGAGAAATTTGGTTGACTTGTTGCGAGTCTTGCATTCAGTCTCTTCAAGAATAGCAACTGGGTGCTCACGATAAGAGAGATCTTCTTGGAGCTCAATGTCCTCGAAGTTGACGGTGTGGTCAGGAGTCTTGAAGCACTTTCGAAGCTGAGAGACATGGAACACGTCATGAACATTTGCAAAGTTTGAAGGAAGCTCGAGTTGATAGGCGAGGTCGCCTCTCTTGCTGACAATCTTGAAAGGTCCCACATATCTGGGGGCAAGCTTCCCTTTGATACCGAAGCGACGAGTACCTTTCATAGGAGAGACGCAGAGGTAAACATGATCTCCGATCTCGAAAGCCAAAACACGGTGCTTACTATCATAGTAGCTCTTCTGGCGGGATTGGGCTGCTTTGAGGTTATCACGAATGACTTTGCACATTTCCTCTGCCTCTGTGATTAAGTCATTACCCAAAAGCTGACGTTCACCGGTTTCAGACTAGTTGAGAGGGGTACGGCACTTCCTGCCATACAGAATTTCAAATGGGGCCTTGCCCGAACTTGCTTGAAAACTGTTATTGTAGGAGAATTCAGCATAAGGAAGACAATCCTCCCACTTCATGCCGAAGGAGATCACACAAGCCCTGAGCATATCTTCAAGAATCTGGTTGACACGCTCGACTTGACCGCTAGTTTGAGGATGGAAAGCTGTGCTGAAGCGGATGTTCGTGCCCATGGCCTTCTGAAAAGAATCCCAAAACTTCGAGGTAAAGATGCTGCCACGGTCTGAAGAGATCACTTGTGGAATACCGTGCAGAGAGACAATACAAGAGGTATAGAGTTCCGCCAATTGAGCTGCAGTGATCGACTCTTTGATAGGCAGAAAGTGAGCCACTTTGGTGAGTTTGTCGATGACAACGAATATAGCATCATTGCCACGCTTGGACTTTGGAAACCCAGTCACGAAGTCCATTTCAATGTGGTCAAACTTCCATACTAGAATGGCAAGAGGATGGAGGAGACCTGCTGGCCTTTGGTGTTCTGCCTTCACTCTTCTGCAGACATCACATTCATTCACGAATTGAGCGATCTCGCGCTTCATTCGAGTCCACCAATAAGCTTGCTTAAGGTCCTAATACATCTTCGTGCTCCCAGGGTGGATGGAGAGGAGATAATTGTGAGCCTCGTTCAAGATCACTTGACGGAGGTCACCTTTGGGTACAAGAATACGATCCTCGAAGAAAAGAGTGTCCTTGTCATCAAGGCGGTAGCACTTGTACTTGGACTGGCTCTTGGCAATCCCAATCTTCACCTTTTTCACCATAGCAACAAGAAGCTGGGCTTGGTGAATCTGGTCTTCCAAGGTAGGAGAGACTAGAAGGTTGGCGAGGAAACCTTGAGGAACAACTTGCAGATTAAGTTTGCGGAAAGCTTTACAAAGCTCGGGTTGATAAGGCTTGAGAATCAGACTGTTGCAGTAAGCTTTCCTGCTCAAAGCGTCAGCAATCACATTAGCCTTGCCTGGAGTATACTCGATACTCGGATTATACTCTTGAATCATTTCGACCCATCGAGTTTGCCTGAGGTTGAGATTAGGCTGAGTGAAGATGTACTTGAGACTCTTGTGATCAGTGAAAATGTCCACTTTTCTTCCCAACAGAAGATGTCTCCAAGTCAAAAGAGCATGCACAACTGCCGCCAACTCGAGATCATGAGTGGGGTAGTTCTTCTCATTAGGCTTCAATTGGCGAGAGGTATAAGCAACAACTTTCTTCTCTTGCATCAAAACTGTGCCAAGACCTTGGAGAGAGGCATCACAAAAGACCTCGTACGGCTTGGATTCATCAGGCGGAGTCAGAACTAGAGTAGTGATCAATTTCTCTTTCAAAGTGTTGAAAGCAATATCACACTCCTGAGACCAAATGTACTTGACGTGCTTCTGGAGAAGATTAGAGAGAGGCTTCGCGATCTTAGAAAAGTTTTCAACGAATCTTCGGCAATAGCTTGCGAGACCGAGGAAGCTGCGGAGTTGCTTCACGTTCTGAGGAAGTTCCCAATTCACAATTGCAGACACCTTCTCAGGATTCACGGCAATGCCCTTGGCAGAGATGATATGACCAAGATAAAGAACCTCATCAAGCCAAAATTCACACTTGGAGAACTTGGCGTAGAACTGATGTTCCCTGAGCTTATCAAGCACCAAACGCAAGTGCTTGGCATGATCTTCCTTGTTCTTCGAGAAAACCAGAATGTCGTCGAGATAGACCAAAACGAAGTCATTGGTGTAGGCGTTGAAGATGAAGTTCATCATGCGAAAGAATGTCGGAGGAGCGTTGATGAGGCCAAAAGACATGACAGTGTATTCATATGAACCAAAGCTTGTCCTAAAAGCCGTCTTGGGAATATCTTGCTCACGGATTCGAATCTGATGATAACCCATACGGAGATCAAGCTTGGAGAATACTTGGGAACCTTTGAGTTGTTCGAACAGCTCATTGATGTTGGGAAGTGGGTATTTGTTCTTGATGGTCTTCTTGTTCACTGGACGGTAATCAACACAAAGTCGGTCCGTTCCATCCTTCTTCTTCACAAAAAGAACACCACAACCCCATGGAGAAGAACTAGGCTGGATGAGACCCATTTTCTCTTGAATATCGAGTTGCTTCTTTAGCTCCTTCAACTCTTCAGGTCCGAGCTTGTAAGGACGTTTGCACACAGGTTCCGTGCCAGGCTCAAGATCAATAACGAATTCAACTGGCCGGTGCGGAGGCATTCCTGGAAGCTCTTCTGGAAAGACGTCTTGATATTCGCAAATGACTGGAATTTGCGAGATAGCATCCAGTTCACCCTTCTCATTGAGAGAAAACAGACAGATGGTATTATCCCGAGCGGCAAAGACAATTACATCCTCAGATGAATGAGTCAATTGAATTTGTCTGGCTGCACAATCAAGCTGAGCCTTGTGCTTAGAAAGCCAATCCATCCTGAGGATAAGATCAATATCCGAGTTACCAAGAACCATCGGAGAAGCCAGAAACTTGAAATCACCCATCATGATAGAAACATCCGGAATCTCGTGATTAGCGAGCAAACATTTACCCGGAGAGACAACTGCTAACGGTTTATGCATAACTTGGGAAGTCAACTCATGTTTAGATGCAAAAGGTTTCGAGATGAAGCAATGCGATGCACCAGTGTCAAAAAGAACTTTTGCAGGAATATCGTTAACAGGAAGGTTACCCATAATCATATCTGACGAGTCCTCTGCCTGGGCTGTGTTCATCAAGTTGACCTTGGCGTGCTTGGGGTTATGCTTGACCGCAGCTGTACTTGCCGATCTGACAGGAGGAGGAGGAGGAAGACGCCTCTGGTTGAAACACTTGTTGGCACTTGTTGCACGTGACCTCTGAAAGCAGACGGTGATACGGAGCACTCGAACTTGGAGGTTGAGACGAAGTCTTGTTCTGAAAGCCAGGGTTGGGTGGGTGGGAAGAACCACTGCCACCTTTGCTCTTCTGCTGATATGGCTGATGAAACGGAGGAGGAGGAAGCCAAAACTTCTACTGCTTGGCCACTTGAGTAGAGGAAGAAGAAGTAACATCTCTGACTCGCTTCTTGGAAGCATCACACCTCAACTGAGCAGCCTCTTGCTTCAGTGCCATGTTGTAGAACTCATCGTACCTCAAGGGCTCGAAGAGAACAAGAGCGAGCTGAATATCTTCTCTGAGACCACCCCTGAACTGATATATCATGCTCTTCTCATCAGGGACATCCTTCTTGGCAAAGCGGGCGAGTTTTTGGAACAACTTGTTGTAGTCATAGCCAGACAAAGAGCCTTGCTTCAGGTTGTGGAATTCCTCACGCTTGCTTTCAACCACGCTTTGAGGAATATGATGAGCTCGGAAATCTCGACGAAAATCATCCCAAGTGATAACACGTCCACCTCGGGAATCCTTGTACTGCCGGAACCATTCTGCAGCTTGATCTTTGAGTTGGAAGGAAGCGAACTTAACAAAGTCCTCAGGCCTGACGTTACTGCACTCGAGATGCTTGCACAGATCCACAAGCCAATCGTCAGCATCGGTTGCCTCAACACAATTGCTAAAAGTCTTTGGCCCGTTAGCAAGGAACTAGTTGAGTGAAGCAAAGTGATTCTGATTGCTGCCTTGATTCCCTTGGTTGCCTTGATTGCGCTCTTGGAGAATTTGCATGATCAACTGTGTGTTTGCATTGGTTGCGGCCATCACAGCTTGCCATGCCTCCGGAGGAGGTTGAGGTGGTGGCGGATCAGGATTCGGAGTCGTGCGCGTTGGAGGAGCCATCCTGAAGAGGTTGAATACCATTAGCACATTGACAGACAAATATTGAAGCTGAATCAAACGGAATGAAAATTGCAACATATAGTCTTCACCTCCGAGCAAAATGAACGAATGCATTCCTCTTGAAATGGTCACATATCCATAAATTGAGAAGCCACGTAGAATTAAGGTAGAGAAATAAATCTACAAGGTACGGATCAAGAACGAATAATCGGTAAGAAATCCCAATCTCAAACCAATATCCGTGGAAGAAGAACTAGAGCTACTAGAATTCCCACCTATGAAACTCCCGAACCTTTCCGGTTATGCAATCAGGTGTTGGGGATACAGGGGAAGCATAATATCTCACCCAAACTAGCAAATCCTACATCCAGTTGTATCCATCCTTCAACACATAACCAAGAAACCTTCGGAAACCATCTACCTCAACCTTTGAAAAACATCCGTTATACAAGTTATGGCGATACTCCCGAACTCCCGCCCCAGTACTGGGTGGCGTCGAGGTTATCTCACCAACGAACTGCATAAAAGAGATTTTGGATGTCGGCGTACTAAACTCAGGTATTCCAGAACTGCAACGATAAAATTATGATGACAACACCTCAGAGCTCAACTCCCCGGGACACTTCCACTAAACCCCTGACAGGAGGCACCAAGACAATGTTCTCATCATAAAACCATCGGAACGATTCCAAGATACCCGCGTGATCCTAATTTTTTTTTTGTGAAATTTGAGAAGAGAAGAGTCAAAATTCTATGTCAGGATGCCTTACCAAAGCGATTCGTAGACTGGGAAGTAAAAAGAATTCATAAACTCTCTGATATATAATTCCTAAAAGACTCAAAACATTTTTCTAGACACAACTCGGCCGCTAAAAACGATCAAGCAATGGGGCTCCTAAGGTCAGGGAAGGCTCTGATTACCAACTTGTAACACCCTCGATGCGACTATATCTCCCACGTGTCGAGGCATGACTTAGAGGCATAATCGCATTGAAGGCATATGTCGCAAGTTAGGCAATCTTCACAACATCCCATGTAATATAATAATGAAAGGGAATATAACATAGTTGGCTTACACTCGCCACGTCAATCAAGTACATAAATAACATTACATCATCCAAACACTCATGGCCCGACTACGGCGCCAAAATAAAAGAGAACCCAACATGCGACAACGGTCCCGTTCACCCCCAACTGGGCACCACTACTGATAATCGGGAAAGGAAACATAGTAACGTTGAGAGTCCTCGTCGAACTCCCACTTGAGCTCATACGCGTCTCCTGGAGCTGAATCATCAGGCCCTGCATCTGGTGTAATAGTAAACTGTGAGCCACAGGGACTCAGCAATCTCGCACCCTCGCGATCAAGACTATTTAAGGTTATAGGCATGGCAAGGTAAAAATATGTGGAGCTGCAGCAAGCGACTAGCAAGTATGGTGGCTAACTTATTCGCAAAAGAGAGCGAGAAGAGGAGGCAAAGCGCGAGCGAGAAACTAGAGAGCAACCTGCGCAAACATTACTCCAACACCGTGTCCACTTGCCGGACTCCACCGAGAAGAGGCCATCACGGTAACACACTCAGTTGATTCATTTTAATTAAGTTAAGGTACAAGTTATCTACAACCGGACATTAAAAAATTCCCATCTGCCCATAACCGCGGGCACGGCTTTCGAAAGTTCAATCCCTGCAGGGGAGTCCCAACTTAGCCCATGACAAGCTCTCATGGTCAACGAAGGAATAGACCTCCTCCCAAGACGTTCCGATCAGACTCGGTATCTCGGTAATTCAAGACACTTCGACAGGTTAAAACAAGACCAGCAACACCGCCCGAATGTGCCGACAAATCCCGATAGGAGCTGCACATATCTCTTTCTCAGGGCACACTCAGATTTTCCAAACTTCCGGTAGGCCAGCCCAGAGTTGCCCCTGGTAGCCACCGGCGGCTGACGGTTTGGACCAACACTCAGAGGAGCACTGGCCCGGGGGGGTTAAAATAAAGATGACCCTTGAGTCTGCAGAACCCAAGGAAAAGAATAGGCTAGGTGGCAAATGGTAAAACCAAGGTTGGGCATTGCTGGAAAAGCTTTAATCAAGGCGAACTATCAAGGGGTTCCCATTATAACCCAACCGCGTAAGGAACGCAAAATCCGGGAACATAACACCGATATGATGGAAACTAGGGTGGCAAGAGTGGAACAAAACACTAGGCGAGAGGCCGAGCCTTCCACCCTTTACCAAGTATATAGATGCATTAAGATAACATAGCAATATAACGATATCCCAACAAGTAAATAAATGTTCCAACAGGAACGACCTCCGATCTTCACCTGCAACTAGCAACGCTATAAGAGGGGCTGAGCAAAGCGGTAACATAGCCAATCAACGGTTTGCTAGGACAAGGTGGGTTAGGGGTTTGACATGGCAATTTGGGAGGCTTGCAAGCAAGTGGTAGGCATCGTAGCAATGGCATAGCAAAAGAGCGAGCAAACTAGCATAGCAAAGATAGTAGTGATTTCAAGGGTATGATCATCTTTCCTACATAGTTGTCAGAGTTGACTGGATCCTCGAAAGCAAACTCAATGGGCTCCTCGTTAGCGAACTCGTCTCCCAGCTCTACCCAAACAATACAAACTAGCAACAAGGATATAATCAACCACGTGCAAGAACCAAACAAGACGATGCGATGATGATATGCTATGCGGGATGCGATGCGGGATGCAAAATGCAAGATATGAGAGGAAACGCATGAACCTGGCCTCAACTTGGAATTCCAAGTGTGCCACTGGAAAGATGAGATGAAATCGCTTGAAAACGATATAAAGAACGTCGGAATCGGAGTTACGGTTTGGAAATGGCAAGCGATTCAAAAATGACACCGGTCTGCGATTTACAGCAAGTAGGCATCTAAATGCAATGACATGAACATGCTACAGCACCCAAACATGACAACAAAATACATGGAAGGGATGCACACAAGATGCTTAACAAAAGTCTAGCATTGAGCTACGGCCAATTCATCCATTAACAGGTTCAAACAAGCATGGAAAAAATGCATATGACAAACAGATATCAGACTTGGTGAAATTAACACTTGTGTGGAATTTCAGATCAGGTAGCACTCTTCGGAGCAACAAAACTATATGCTACAGGAACTGAACATGGCAAAGTAAAGCATTGCATGGAGCTACTCAAAGATCTTAACAAAAGTCCCTTAGTGACCTTGAGCCAAAAGGGATCAGAAAATACAATTGCAAGCATGTGAACATAGCAAAAACATAATCAGTTTTCAGACTTAGTGAAAACTGACACATGCTGAAACATAACTCAAGTAGGCATGTTTACGAGCTCGATGCACTCACTACGATGCAAGTCATGGCAAGACAAGCATACACCCAACAAGAAGGCACAAAATGGAAGCTAGACATGGCAAGAACAATAGCATAGCAAACACGGATCAACTACAACATCACCGGCAAAATTGCAAACAAGTTGACAATCTGCCCAGATTCGCAAAGTAGCAAAAGTAGAGCTCGATTGACTCAAGCTAGGGTGCTCCATAATTGCAAACAAAGGCATTGATGGATAGAGAACTACAATATTAACAAAACATCCTTACTGATCATGCTCAAAAGAGGCACGGATCACTAGGAAATAACATGAACATATGGTATCATGAGCTAAACAGATCAAGGACTTAGTGGAATTGCCAAGTCCCTAAAAACAGAATTAGCAAGTGCACCACTTTGCAAGCTTGCACAAGTCACCACACACATCACAAAACTACATGGGTTTCACCTCTGGAAAGAAGATAAAACCCCTAACAAAACACATGTAGAGCATCGGAGCATAGCATGCACACAATAATCATGGAAAAAATGACAAAAACCTAAATGGAGTAGCAGATCTGACAATAATCTCAAGTAGCCCTCTTCTAACAGCATTTCGGGCATCAAGATGTTCTCAAATGGAAATGATGCAATGGAATGAAATGATATACTCTCTGAGATGAACATTTTGATATGCTATATGCATGAATCGGAGCTACGGATGCAAAGTTACGGGGCTAGGAAGAAGGGCACATGGATCTGGAATCTTAGGGACTTCGACGAAATTTATCACCGGATCTAGGGTTGACTGGCACGGAAGTCGAGGATCGCTGGGATCTGGCCGGAGTTCGCCGGAGGGGGACGCGGGGCGGCGCCGGGGAGGTCGGAGGAGGCCGGGGCTGACCGGATCCGGTCGCCGGATTGGCCGGACGACGGTGGCGGCGCTCGGCGGTGGCCGCGGCGGGGTCGGGCGGCGGTGGGCGCTTGGGCGGACGGCGGGGTCGCGGTGCGAGGCGCCGGCCGGCGACGATGGCGGGCGGCGGCGCCGATGGCCCCGGGTGGCCGGCCGCGAGGAGGGAGGCGGTGCTCGGGCAGCGGGGCGCCCAGGCGGCGCGGGACGACGAACGGGCCGCGGGGGCCCTCCCTGGGCCTCCCGGGCCACGCGGGCGAGGCGGCGGGAAAGTGGTCCCGCGGGACACGTGGCGGCGGCGGAGAGGACGGCGGCGGCGGAGAGGACAGGGCGGACAAAGTCCGGTGCGGCATGGTGGATTTTTAGGGTTAGGACGGAGGAGGATCCGGATTTTCGGAGAAGGGGCTAGATTTATAGGTAGAGGGAGCTAGGAGAGTCCAAATGAGGTGCGGTTTTCGGCCACGCGATCGTGATCGAACGCTCTAGAAGATGGAGCAGAGTTAGGTGGGTTTTGGGCCAAATTGGAGGGGTGTTGGGCTGCAACACACACGATGCCTTTTCGGTCCCTCGGTTAACCGTTGGAGTATCAAACGAAGTCCAAATGGTACGAAACTTGACAGGCGGTCTACCGGTAGTAAACCAAGGCCGCTTGGCAAGTCTCGGTCCAATCCGGAAATGTTTAATCCCCACACACGAAAGAAAGCCAGAAATGACCACCGGAGGAGAACGAAGCGCCGGAATGCAAAACGGACAACAGGGAAAATGCTCGAATGCATGAGATGAACATGTATGCAAATGCAATGCACATGATGACATGATATGAGATGCATGACAACGACAACAACACACGGAGACAAAACCCGAACCCAAGGAAATAAATATAACTTAACGCCGGAAACGGCAAGATTTGGAGTACAAATTGGGAAAGTTACATCCGGGGTGTTACAAATGAAGATCACTTCCCAGGAGTGCGTGAAAGTTTCAGATCATGTGGAGTAGAAACTTTTGTGGGTCAGAAACTCACCAAGTGGAATGATGAGATCATAATGCAATTCTACTCTACAGCTCATTTCTATCCTGATGGAAGGATTGTATGGATGCCTGAAGGTACGAGGTACCAATCAACAGTTGCTGAGTGGGCCAAATTGATCAATGCCCCTGAAGAGCAAGAGGATGACATAGATGTATAGGCAAAGAAGAAGAAGAAGGATCACAACTCCATGGCTAATATGTATAAGGAAATTCCAGAAAAAGCCTTGGAAACTCACAAGATGGGCTTTGTCTACTATTTATTGTCTGGTTTGACCACAATCAACACTATCTTGAGGCATACCTTGTTTCCCAAGTTTGGAGATCATAGAATGATCAGAGGCCATTCCATCAACTTGCTACAGTTGTTTGATGTGCCCCAAAAGTTCAAAGTGATGAGTTTGGTTTTTGAGACAATCAAGAGAACAACTACATATCAGAAAAGGTCATGTGGGTATGCTCCACACATCCAGGTGCTCATCAACTCCAAGATGGGCACAGGCACATATCTATTGGACAAGGAACATCTTCCCTTGAGGCCAGATTTTCAGGAAAACATAGTTGTCATGAATGCTGATGACCCAACATCTGTAGAGGCCCAAGAAAAAAGAGAGAAAGCTAAAGCTGAGAAGGCTACAAATATGCCCAGTGATGAAGAAGCATCTCAAGTGTTTCTCAAATCTAAGCAACATCAACTTGGATATCTAATTCAAGCCAGGATTGAGTAGGGCTTGGCCACCCTGACTTAGAACCAAGAGAGCCTGGAAAGGATCATTGAGACTAAATTTTATGATCTTGATTTGAAGGTGACAGAGATGCAGACAGCAGTTGAGCAGCTCCAGGAAGAAGCTGAGGAGAGGAAAGGGCATGCTACCATAGATGCCTTTCAAAGAGTGCCAAGAGGATAGAGATCTGCTTCAGTGCCAACAGCTAACACAAGAGCAACTACATCAGCACCCGCAGCCATAGCATCATTGCCACCTCCGTTTCCCTCTCCACCAGCTCCAACCACTTCAACATATGCATTCGTCCTTGGAGCCCTCTCAACGCCACCTCATGAAGATCAAGCCTAGAGACGCATAGTAGTATGCATTTTAAAGCTTTTTGGTAACTCGTTGCCGAAGGGGGAGAAAGTGTATAGATCATAGGCTGAGAGAGAGAGAGCTTTGCTTCTTTTTGCCTTATTTGCCACTTGTTTGATGCTTATTTGTGTGCTTGCTTGGATGATACTCTCTATTTATGCATGTGAGATACTTGTGTGATCACGTGTTTGATCATATCATACCTTAATGCTTATGCTTGAATGATGCAATTACTTATCTCTCTTGTATGATCATTCACTTTGCCTTGGTGATGAGTGCATATTTCATATTCTATCATTTTGAGCGCTCCACCAAGATGTATGTGACATGGAAGAGTAACCCATGATCCTAATCGATTGTGCATTTGCATTCAAAAGCAAATTTTAAATAATGCACAAATTTAGGGGAGCTCTTGCTTATCACATACTTCTCAAAGCGATGATGTATTTCAATCTTATTATCATTTGTCGAAGCTTTGATCTATATGTTGTCATCAATTACCAAAAAGGGGGAGATTGAAAATGCAACTATCCCTGGGTGGTTTTGATAATTCCTAACAACATATAGCTCATTGAACTAATGCTCTTTCAAGATGATCATTCAGAAAATTCAATGATTGGCATGGCATGGACTAGGAATGTGGACCCCTCAAAATGCTAAGGACACATATTGGCAAAAATCTCAAGACTCTACGTTTTCATTTTAGTGATCCAAGATCACATTGAGTCCATAGGAAAAGCCAATACTATTAAAAGGGGATGAGGTGTTGCTTAATGGATTGCTTGCTCAAAATGCTTAGTGATATGCTCCAAAAGCCCTCATCCACTTTCTCATATCCACATATGTCCTAAACCTAAAGTCAAACTCAGCCCCACCGATTTGATCTTTCTGGCGCCACCGAGTTCACTTGACATAGCCATAGCCAGAAGCCCTAATCAGTTCGGTCTCACTGAGATGGGATTGTGAACTCTCTGTTTCCCTTTGTAACGTTTTGGTCTAACTGAGATGAGCGATCGGTCCCACCGAGTTCGCAATGGAAACTCTATGTTTCCTTTTTGTAATGTTTCGGTCTCACTGAAACGACTGATCGCTCCCACCGAGTTTGCCTGACCAACTCTTTGTTTGCCTATTAGAGAAATTGGTCTCACCGAGTTTATGTGATCGGTCTCACCGAGATTATGTTATGCCCTAACCCTATTGAAATCAGTCCCACCGAGTTGACATGTCGGTCCCAAAAGCATAACGTTCACATTTTGAACTAAATCGGTCTGATCGAGTTTTCAGATTCGGTCCCACCAAGTTTGGTAAATTGTGTGTAACGGTTAGATTTTGTGTGGAGGCTATATATACCTCTCCACACACTCTTCATTCGTGGAGAGAGCTATCAGAATGTGCCTACACTTCTACCATGCATTTTCTGAAAGAGAAGGACCTACTCATGTGTTGAGACCAAGATATTCCATTCCAACCACGAGAATCTTGATCTCTAGCCTTCCCAAAGTTGCTTTCCACTCAAATCATCTTTCCACCAAATCCAAATATGTGAGAGGGAGTTGAGTGTTGGGGAGACTATCATTTGAAGCACAAGTGCAAGGAGTTCATCATCAACACACCATCTATTACCTTTTGGAGAGTGGTGTCTCCTAGATTGGTTAGGTGTCACTTGGGAGCCTCCGTCAAGATTGTGGAGTTGAACCAATGAGTTTGTAAGGGCAAGGAGATCGCCTACTTCATGAAGATCTACCCAAGTGAGGCAAGTCCTTCGTGGGTGATGGCCATGGTGGGATAGACAAGGTAGCTTCTTCGTGGACCCTTCGTGGACTCACGCAACCGTTACCCTTCGTGGGTTGAAGTCTCCATCTACGTGGATGTACGATAGCACCACCTATCGGAACCACGCCAAAATCTTCGTGTCTACATTGCATTTGCTCCCTCCAAACTCCTTCCTTTACCTTCATATGCAATGATTTACATTCTGCTGCTATACTCTTAGTTTTGCATGTGTAGGTTGATTGCTTGACTTGTGTTAAGTTGCTAAAATCTGCCAAGACTTAAAATTGGGAAAAGGCTAGATTTTTATTTGGTCAAGTATTCTAATCACCCCCCTCTAGACATACTTTCGATCCTACAACATACTAGTATTTCCTACAGTTCATCTTTTAGTTGATAGTACTACCACTCGTTTCTTCACATTATATACGTACAATGTATATGGCCAACATCATATAGCCAGGAGTTTAGTTGTCAAAGAATTTCAGGGTGCTTAGTTTTATTTCATGGGTGTGTTGTGCTAGACACCATTATTGTGACTCAAATCTCTTTTGCCATGTTATAATGACATAAATACCTATGGACCAACATGCTAGCTATCCCTCTATCTCTCTACAGTACAATAAATTGTGGGGCCTACTTGATCCCAACACCGTTCTTATTTTCCTGTAAAATTATTCGCTTGGTTACTCCTGACATGCGGGGCCACACTTATCATTGTGGGATAGAGAGAATCAGCTTATTTTTGTCATATAACATGGTCAACGGGTTTGACGTGAAAATAACAATGCCTAATGGCATTTTTGAGCAAACATCTAACAAAATGATGGCATTTTTGAGATATCTAATTGCATTTTTTGAGCAAGCATCTCACGGATCGATGACATTTTTGAGTAGTTGTAACTTTTAATGGCAAAACTGAGTAGTGGTACACAACTAGTGGCATAAATAATAAGAACCCAAGAATTAAATAGGTATGCTAATTTATTTAATAGAATTTAGCACCCCATTTAAGCACGTACTAGCTTTTTAAATAGTATTATATGCATAATTTGGCGACGAGCGCTCTCTATATATACCACCTTTTTCCTTCAATTTCATCTTGTTAGTTTTGCTCCATGGCGCAATCCATCGATACTACTACTGTACAAAAGTGTACATTTTTTAAAAGGCTAGAGGGCAGGGTAGTCTCGCTTGGTCGGTTTCACGAGAGGCAAGGGCCTTTGTGATTTGACGGCTCATTACTGCTGGAAGGCGGGACCTTGTGATTTGACTGCTCGTATAAATGTTGCTGATGACATGAGGAGGAGTAAAGAACCATGCGGTATACTAAAGTTTTCCACCGGAGTACTAGTACGAAGGACGAGCAGGAAACACGGCAGCCAGTGCCATATGGCAATAAAAATGATCTAATTTGCTAGTCATTGGTCCCACGACGCCACTCATCGTTAGCATTGTTCTATTCATGCCTCGCAGAGAACGTGACACATGCAGCGAAACACGCGAAGCAAAAGATGAACCACATGAGAAAAAGAAGAAGGAAGATTATCACCACCAAAAAAGAAGGAAGACACACACACAAGTCTGGGGCGCTACTCTCTACTACATGAAGGGTTGCTGGCCGCGGAGTCATAACTGCTTCTTCATCACCTCCATGCCCTCCATCTCCTTGCGCATCTCCTCTGCCATCTTCATCATTCTTTCCATGACGCAGGATTTCTCGACGCAAGCCTTCATCATCTGTTCCACAGCCGCATTACGTACCTTGACAGTAGCCAGGTGCTCGATGCTGAGCTTCGCCATCTCCTACTTCTGTTCCATGACAAGGGCGTGCAACATCTTCATCGAGGAACTACACTTCTCATGCATCTTCTTCCAGCCGGTGTTCTCCTCCTTCAGTAGGTCGAGCTCGTGGCAGAGCTTCGCCTTGTCCTCCTAAAGTTGTAGGATTTCACCGGTCGCCCTCTTATCCGAGGCAATACTCTTCTTCAGCAGCATCACCAAGCCGACGGTCAACTCCCCCTGCTCATTGAGCTCAGCGGGCATGTCGTCGAGGCTCTCCTTCAGCAGCTCCACCAAGCCGTCAAAGAAATCCTCCTGCTTATTGAGTTGATCAGGCATGTCGTCAATGGATAACGACTCGAGCGCCACCAGCTCGGCATGTTCGCCTCCGCGGCTAGGGCGCTCCTGGGAGCCCTCGCCTGCCTGTGAGAGATCTTTTGAGGTCTCTGCGAGGCGGCGATCCCTCTCTTTTTTCCCCCGACCTTGGTTGCCGCTCCCTCGTTATGAGTAGTTCTCGATCTAGAACTCTGCACACCGGCCATGCCAAGAATGGACGAACAAGAAAGACTTATGAGGAGGAAGAGGTAGAGTGATTTTCGGCTACTATAGTTCCCCTTTTTATAACCTAGTACTAGCACTAGTACTAAAACCTGCATAGTGGGAAGTGGGAACACATTCAGGTTTGATATGTACTAGGGTGTGAGAAGGTTTGCACTTAATTATACTGTACACTTTGGAATGTGATGGGAACAAGCTAAAGATTAATTGATGGTTTCGATTTCGAGGCCCGAAACGGCTCCCGATGAGTTTCCTGGAACACAAATTTCAATTACTACTGGTCAAATACGATCGCACAAGTCAGTGATGTATAACTGGTCGTACGTGTCACACCAAACCGATGCATCTCGCGGGTCCGACCGACCGATCGTCTATTGGTGCGACCGACCCTAAGTATTACACGATGGATACTTCTGGTTGTGGCTTCGGGTGATTGTCACGACCAAGCATTGAAAAACTAGTGATAAATCAATTGCCATCTTTTTCCGAACGACCAAGTATTTTCACAGGAATACAATACATATAGATGGAGTGATTGTCACAGTTGCAAACCACCATGGCGCCGCAAGTTCACTGCAGCAGCAACCGAGTAGGTCACTGCATCACTGGCGGGGAAGGAGGGCAGTTCACCTCGCCTACGATGCATGCCCAGCGGCACCGCCGTAGCTTGTCCCACGATTTGGCTTCTCCTACCGCCCATTTGAACAGTTGCACCGGCTGCTCATGCCATTCTGCATGCATGCGCGTTATTTCCTCCGTAGTTTACTCGATGAATATGCTCTCTCCCATTAGCCCTAGATCGAAATCAACGCGACGCTGCCAGATGCTGACATCCCTCAGCATCTCTCCCCTGAGATCGACTTGCGCCTCCGCCTTGTGTTGCGCCAGGCGCACCTCCTTGGAACTTCTCTCCAATCGATGTGACGCTTCCTCGATCTGATTTGCCATTGCTGCCCACCACCTGAAACGCAACCCTGGCATGTCCTCCGACGCCACCGATCTATGATTCCAGAGCAATGGAGCCCCTATAAAACACATGTGGGTTTCTCTCAAAGGTGGCAGTGCTGCGGACCGCAGCGAGAGGGCAGCCCGCGGGATCCTGGGATCTAAGGATTATCCATGGCGGGATCCGGTGGGCGAGGCTGGGAGGCAAGCCTAGGCACTGGGAGAGCCCTACGAGGCTAAGATAAATATAGTACTACTCCACTCCGTCCATATTGAAATACAAAGGCCACCAACAGTAGCCCTAGCAAAAATTGATCATGCTGCTTGCGTCCTGGTTTATTGGCCCCCTTTTTTGTGCCACTTTTTATGACATGCATAAATATTATGTTACTTAAAAATGTGGTCAAAAATTGGAACAAAATATGAAGGAGACCAATCGAAGTAGCAACCCATGATTTAACTACTCGCATGCATGCAGTGGAGTAGCAATGTCTTTCTCAACTACTTCCTCCCTCATGTCCACTCAATTTGCATGCGCTATATTAATTGACCATCAATGAAGTGAACGACTTTACACGCGTCAAATTATCACATGGGGTGGATCTTCATACAAAAATGTGTCCCCCTATGTACCCGCATGTGTGTGCGTCGCGTGCGTGCACATCTTCGCTTCGTGCATGTACTGCCAGTGTGCCTCAGAGAGGGCGAGTACATTCTTCTGGAACCAGCAGCACGTCACTGTGATCAATCCACACAAGGAGGTCGCGACAACACCTCCACATGTGCCACATGGCTTCATGAACTGAAAGAGAGACGCTGTGTAGCGTGCCATTGGATTCTAATTTAAGTGTTTTACACATACTCGAAGTACTAGAAAGGTACACATGCATTGCACGCATCATATTTGGCAACCAAATTATGAATAAATACCACACTATAGCATGTAAGCTTTGAGTCATATATCCATGATGTAGACGTTCATTTAATTCTTATAGTTCATCTCATTAAAAATTAATTAGTTTTTATAAAAAAAATCTAGGGCCTCTTTGATTCGTAGGATTTCCAAAACGCGGGAATAGGAAAAACATGGGATTAGAGTGGAATGTTGTCTTGAATCCTACAGGATTGTACGAATGTTTGATTCTGTATAGAAAAAGCGTAGGATTCTTTCAAAGATGTTTGAGTGGATGGAATGTTTCCTATGAAATCTAGTGCAAATGAATCCTATGGAAAAATTCCATTGGTTTACAATCCTACGAATCAAACTACCAAGATAGGAAAAATTCCTAAAAAGATTAGAATCCTCCAAAATTCCTTTGATAAACCTTTTAATCAAAGAAGCCCTTTATCTATTTTATGATTCATGGAATTGTGCATTGCAAAGCATAAAGTAGAAACAAATAATGGCAATTCAACTAGAAAAAAGTTTGGGCAGTTATGATACGGAAGATTCTAGAACAAAGGAGAAGCACTTGTGTTTTGAGGTTAATTTGTGCATTATGCTTAAGTTCAACCTTGGAGTCTGCTAGATTGTACATGTGGCAAAATCTGGTGGGGGCTAGAAGATGGTGCGAGGGGCCAAGTGGAGGGAGACTATGAAGGAGTGCACAAGTGCGAGATCGATATTTAAAGACAGGGGCGAGAACGTGTGCTGTTGCATGCAGTGGCAGAGCCATTAAAAATAAATGAGCTAGGGGGCAAGCATTGCTAATCCTTTATGAGGAGGGCCAATTCATCAACCTAAACCATTTTACCAGCAATTGATCTAATGATCACATTCATATTAGCCTCAATTTATAGTGATGTTAGGGGGGAAGGGCCCTTGCTGCCCCTGTCTTCGCCACTATGTGCGCGTGTGAGAGATGAAGCGAAGGCATGGATGATGAGAGGGGGACGTTGGATATATAATTAATGCGGGTGTACTAGCTATGTAATCTTATATAGACAGGTATAGATTGATCGATGCGTATGTGGGAAAGAGGGTGAGACCTCACTAGATATATAGATTGATCGGTTTGTGTCGAAAACTGGGAAAGACCTAGCTATATATACACGCACATAGAGGAACATCGATCGTTGTGCATGCACATGAGAGATAAAGAATGCCCGGTATGATGAAGAGTGGGAAGTGTGTGTGTGTGCATGCATGGGAGACCAACCTGAAGAAAAAGATTGCATGTGTGCGATGGATAATGCCGAGTGGTAGTGTGTGTGCATGCATGCACGAGAGAAAGTTAGTGGTACAATTATAAGGAGAAGACGACTGTGTGGGTGTAAAAGACTAGGTGAGGTCATAATCAATGTAAACTTGAAATCAAATATTTGAATAAGAGATCATGATGTTTGAAACCCATGCATGCTTGAATATATGAGATATGCGCGGTGTGGTTTGGAAACGAGCATGTTGTACTGTATATACATTGAATAAGGTCAGATTGATTTGAATTTGAGATACCGATGGCAGACATCGTTTGTCCACATTGCATCCGTGCATGGACACACTATTCTAGTTGTATATGATGGGTGGCTTTCGCATCACATATCTATATCTATACCCCTATATATTATATTTTATATTTTTTATATAGTGTACGGATAACTTTAACTTTGAAAGATGGTCGTTGGATGAAGCTAATCCGATGGTGCAGAGATGGCACATTCGAACACTACTGGCCGTTGGATATCATCTAGATTCCACCAGATTTTGCCACATGTACAATCTAGAAGACTCCATGGTTGAACTTAAGCATAATGCACAAACCTCAAAACACAAGCACTTCTTCTTTGTTCTAGAATCTTCCATATCATAATTTCCCAAATGTTTTTCTACATGAATTGCCATTATTTGTTTTTTACTTTATACTTTACAACGCACAATTCCATGAATCTTAAAATACATTAGCTTTCTTATAAAAACTAGATGATTTTGAATGAAATGAACTATAAGAATTAAACGAACATCTACATCATGCATATATGACTCAAACCTTACATGCTATAATATGGTATTTATTCATAATTTGGTTGCCAAATCTCATGCTTGCAATGCACGTGTACCTTAATTGCTAGTCTAAATGGTGTTTATGTGTGTATTGTGTGTGTTATACATATTGTACATAGTATCATACATGGTTTAGATTCCCAACATCTAGCTAGAGCATACATGTACTATGATTTGAATTCAACATAAAATGGATACATATATTTAAATTTGAGATCGTATGTACATGTAGTTCATATTTATATAGGAATTTACATCTCCTATATTCATGTCATGTGTTGTGAAGATAATATTTAGATGGTTGTATAACAAACCCGAGTACAATCCCATTCGAACAGGGAAAATGTACTCAAATTTAGTCCATATGCTAGACAACACACATTGTTTTTTATTGTTGAGGGAAGTGCGAATTGTTTTGGTACTGTACACGTTATGTTTGTTGTCCCAATTTTTTAGTTTTTTTGTTGTTGTATTTGAATGCATTTCTAGTAACATAGTAAAATGGGACATGACTCTCTCTAGTGATGAGGTGTGAATTGTCTTTTTTTGTACACGTTAAGCTTGTTCTCCCGAAATTTCAAGCCACGCTTGTTATGCCGAAATTGCAAGCTAGCATCTCTGTCTATCGTGCTGCGAAACTCATATATCTTTGTCTCGTTGTGCTTGGAAAACGCCCTCCATCTCAACCCGCGCCTTGCTATCACAAAATTACAACGCGCGCGAAAACTCCCACCTCCTGCGAAATCCCGGCACGTGAAATGCCCGTGATACCCCTAAACCGAAAGAACCGCCTAGCTCAAATCGGTGGGGGTACTTTCATAACTTACCCCACATTTCGGACAAGCGCGTCCCTAAGACATGGTTCCCCACTCCCATCCCATCCGCTCACCCAATCATACACCGACGCCGTGAAAACCCGCAAAGCCCCACACCCTCCTCCGTCCGCCACCCAGCCGGAGCCGCTTCCCCGACGATGTCATCCACAGCAAGACCTTGATGTCCCTCATCCATCGCACCGGATAAGGATCCGTCGTCGATCTTGTCGTCCCGCCGGTTCAGCCACCCTGTCCTCCACCTCCAAGGAGCTGCCCTGATGTTCCCCTCATCTTTTGTGCCATCACCATTCCCACGCCAGCGTCTTCACGTGCACCACCGGAAGAGCAGCATCATCACCGTTTCCTCGGATGAAGCTGAGGCCTATTCGGCGCCACCAAAGAGGTTGTACACTAATCGCCGCATTTTCTTCTTGATTCAATATCATAGTGCTGCCAGCGCTCGGTCCTGAGCCGACATGGCGCGGCTCCATCCACGGCGGCGTCGCCACCACTTCCTCCACGACGTCGCTCCCTCGGCGGCGACATCCACATTAGTAGGAGCCGTTGCTACTTTACCTCTCACTCACGCTGCTGCTCTGCTCTTGCTCTCGGTCCCCTGCTTGGTCTGCTCTTGCTCTGGCTCTTTCTCTTGCTTGCAATGCTACACCGATTTAGCTACACTTCAGTCGACTGAATCGACTTTTGGGTCAGCCGATTTTCAGGGGGTGGGGGGCTCACCGGAGTTAAGAAAGAACCATCCGCAGCGGGGAGGGGGGTCCGCCAGAGAGGTACCCCCACTATCTATCTTAGGGTTCAGGGTGGGGGCGGTGGTCGCCGGCGGTGGTGGGGCGGGGGCGTGGGGATTGCCGGAGAAAAAGCTCGGCACGGGGGGGGGCTTAGAGGGTTGGCCGGGGCGGCGTGGACCGGCGGTGGGGAGTGGTTTTGAGGCGGGCAGGGCGGCGGTTTGGCAGGTGGTGGCTGGCGGCTCAGGGGTGTGGAGGTTGAAGATGAACTTCAGGCCCTTGATTTCGTATCCAGCGGCTGGAAAATCGACTGACTAGAGATGAAAAATTCATTCGACTGACGTGTAGCCTCATCCTGATGCTGCTACGCGACCAGCTGCCCCGGCTCCTGCACGCGCTGCTGCTCCGGGCGCTGCTGCTGCTACTATTGCTTTTCTACTACTAGTGTGTTCAGTTTCGAAAGTAAAATTCAGTTTCAACAGCAAAATTCAGTTTCAACAGTTAAGTTCAGTTTTGATAGTGAAATTCAGCTTTGACAGGTAAGTTCAGAGAAGAGCGGCTGATGTATTTTACATCTAGCACTTTGTGGTTATGTATTTTACGTCATCTATTGGACATGCTATTAGAATTCCACTCAGGTTAACGTTGTCTCTCTTGCCTTCTTCAGTCTCGGCGTCGTACAACTGACCGAAGCTGCTCTAATGACGAAATCCTCCATCACAGAAGAGCAGTACCCCGGGCTCCATCTCCAGATGCCTAATATCTTCTTCCCCTCCTCCGACAGCCAAGTCAGCCGGAGCATCCTCACCGACCAACCCAATCACGCTGAGATCGACATGGCTTCGCCAAAGAGGTTTTACACTTGTTGCATCTCTTTTTTACCCTACATGTTATATATATTGTCCACTCAGCACATGTAATAACGTGAAATATGATTAGTTTCTCCTACTATATGACAAGCAGTGAGGTACCAGGCAACTTAGCTATCCGTGATGGACTCCCTTGAACGCCATCATTATTTATCTCTGTGCGTTTGAGCTATGCATTTGTCGATGGGCCTGGGAGTTGAGCTAGTAGGGCAGTGGCCTGGGTCCAAAGTAGTAGAAGTAGCACAAAAAACATTTTTTGACTGTAGGCTTTTCCTTGCTCAAGCCTGCCTACTAGAATAGCTAGTGCTTGAAGGGAAAAGTGAAGGAAAACATAGGAATTGGAAAGTTTCCTATGGTACTACTATTCATGCATTTGCTTCGAAGGAATGGAGCAAAGGAAAACTGTAGGATTTGTTCCTTTAGTGTATCCTTGAAAGAAAAATCATAGGAATTTTAATATCCACTTGTCCTCCTTTTCAAATTCCTATTCATGAAGCACAAGACTAAGATATAGTAGCATAATAGAATTATAACCATACATTTTCTTGTGGTTTGACTTAATCTCACCATGCTTCTTTGCATCCAGTGATCTTCCAATTCTTGTGAACTAAACACCCAGATTGGTAGAAATCATGTGTTTTTAAATTATCTGTTTTGCACGTGCCTTCCTATCCTATTCTTGTGCATTTCCTATCCCTGCATTGTTAGAATTCTCAAATTCAAACAAGCCCTTACACAATTACTTCTGTTATAGATATGTATCAAAGAAAACCTTGTGTGGTTTGTCCGGCTCCTGCTGCGCCGTGTTCCACCCAAGCTCAGCTGCTCCAATGACGGAAGGGTTTACCACAGCAGGGATCCACTCTCCAGACTATCTTTCACCGCCTCAGATCTTCTTCCCCGCCGCTGGCAGCCACGACAACTGCATTACCATCATCAATTGAGAAGATGGCCTTGAGGACTACACGGGTCCGCAAGAGAGGTCGCACTCTTCCGTGTCTGCTTACGTTATGCATCGCTTAATATGATGACATGCTACTTTATCATCGTGTTCACTTATTGGACTCTGAGTCAGGTCCAAACTAATGTTGAAACTTGATTTTTTAAATGGTTGTGGGGTACATATTGGGGTTGCAATTAGTACTATCTGTCTACTATCTGGTTAATCTCGGGTGTCTACTATGAGTTTCATGTTGGGTACAAACAAACATTAAAGGAGCCATTATCAATATTTTTTAACTAAAGCTATTATTTGCCTGCTATCATTGGTTTTGGGTCTATCCACAGTTTGCTACCATCATTCTGGATTTGTGCATGCACTCCTTACATAATCTCACTATGTTTTATTCCTATGCATGTAAGTTATTGTACACAATGGAACTGAACATGTAGAGCAAAAGAGACGAGCCTTGCGTGGCAATAAAATTTGATTCAGACGTCGCTCCATGGTGGGCGCGAAGGCAGGCCCCCCTCCACCCATTTCGGATTGTAATCAAGAGGGGGAGGGACAACAACATTACCATTATCAACTGAGCAGATGACCGTGAGGACTACACGGGTCCACAAGAGAGGTCGCACTCTTCCATGTCTGCTTACGTTATGCATCGCTTAATATGATGACATGCTACTTTATCATCGTGTTCACTTATTAGACTCCGAGTCGGGTCCAAACTAATGCTGAAACTTGAGTTTTTAAATGGTTGTGGGGTACATATTGGGGTAGCAATTAGTACTATATGTCTACTATCTGGTTAATCTCGGGTGTCTACTATGAGTTTCATGTTGGGTGCAAACAAACATTAAAGGAGCCATTATCTATATTTTTTAACTAAAGCTATTGTTTGCCTGCTATCATTGGTTTTGGGTCTATCCACAGTTTGCTACCATCACTCTGGATTTGTGCATGCACTCCTTACATAATCTCACTATGTTTTATTCCTATGCATGTAAGTTATTGTACACAATGGAACTGAACATGTAGAGAAAAAGAGACGAGCCTTGCGTGGAAATAAAATTTGATTCAGACGTCGCTCCATGGTGGGCGCAAAGGCAGGCCCCCCTCCACCCATTTCGGATTGTAATCAAGAGGAAGATAATTGTTCTGAGGGGGTTCAGAAGGAGAAGACCACTCCTATTTACCCCCAGAGGTCTTCGCTCTAACTTGGCATGCTGATGTTGGTAATATCATGCATATGGTGCCTTGCATTGCTTAATTTATACATCAAATATGTCATCTCTTTAGTTAGACATGCTTTGTGTGAATGCCATCTGTTTAGTTTCTTTATCGTATATGTGAATCATGCAATGCCATCTTGTTTAGCCAGGCATCATATATGTGAAGTTTGCAATGCCACCGTGGTTAGCCAGTCATCTTATATGTGAATTATATCATGCCATCATTTTTATTACATATTAAATTTGTCAACAATTTTAGTACATTCAATTACTCTTCATGTGCATCAGCCATTCAGCATGATCATGTAAAAATCTGGAGTGGAAACAAGGTCTTCAGAGCAGATAATGCTATCTGACGAAGCGCATGTCTACCTGGTTACAGATAACTCCTCGGAGGAGGATTCACAGACAGATGACCAGTCATATTCCCCCCACACCCCGCCGAGGTGCATGCTCTAACTTGGCAGGGTTATGTTGCTTATATCGTGCGTATGGTATCTTGCATTTCTATGTCATTTGCTTAGTTTAGACATGCTATGTGTGAATGCCACCTGTTTAGTGTCTAATTACCATATATGGGAATTATGCAATGCCATCTTGTTGCAAGACATTATATATGTGAATTATGCAATGCTATCTTGTTGCACGACATTATGTATGTGAATTATGCAATGCCATGCTGTTTAGCCAAGCGTCATATATATGAATTATATCATGCCGCCCTTTTTTGTATTTCTCATTGCATTTATCGACAATGTTTGTATATTCAACTACTCTTCCTGTGCATCAGCCATTTGAATTGGCGATGGAGAAATCTGGAGTGAAAACAAGGTCTTCAGAGCAGATGATACCTCCATCTTGCGTCATGTTTTCTTATTTTTGTTTATGATGTTTTTATCCATAATAATGCTTTTTTGAGTAAGTATAATGCCTTTTCTCTCATAATATGCAAGGTATACACAAAGAGGGAGAATTCCGGCACCTAGAAATCTGGACCTGGAAAACCTACGTCAGGCCACCTATTCTGCACAACTCCAAACAAGCTGAAACTTCACGGAGATTTTTTATGGATTATTTGAGGAATACTGGAGCAAATAACTACCAGAGGGGCCCACCAGATGGGCACAACCCACCTGGGCGCGCCACGGAGCCCAGACGCGCCCTGGTGGGTTGTGCTTACCCAGGCCCACCTCCGGTGCCCATCTTCTGGTATATAAGTCATTTTGACCTAGAAAAAATAAGGAGAGGACATTCGGGACGGAGCGCCGCCGTCTCGAGGCGGAACTTGGGTAGGAGCACTTTTGCCTCTAGCGGAGCGATTCCGAAGGGGGAACTTCTCTCCCGTAGTGGGAAATCATCGTCATCATCATCACCAACAACTCTCCCCTCTTGGGGAGGGCAATCTCCATCAACATCTTCAACGACACCATCTCCTCTCAAACCCTAGTTCATCTCTTGTGTTCCATCTTGTTACCGGAACTATAGATTGGTGCTTGTGGGTGACTAGTAGTATTGATTACATCTTGTAGTTGATTACTATATGGTTTATTTGGTGGAAGATTATATGTTCAGATCCAATATGCTATTTAATACCCCCTCTGATCTTGAGCATGATTATCGTTTGTGAGTAGTTACTTTTGTTTTTGAGGTCACAGGAGAAATCATGTTGCAAGTAATCATGTGAACTTGATATGTGTTCGGTATTTTGATAGTATGTATGTTGTGATTCCCTCAGTGGTGTCATGTGAACATCGACTACATGAAACTTCACCATATCACGTCCTAAGGGAATGCATTGTGGAGTAGCAATTAGATGATGGGTTGCGAGAGTGAGAGAAGCTTAAACCCTAGTTTATGCGTTGTTCCGTAAGGGACAGATTGGATCCAAAAGTTTAATGGTGTGGTTAGAATTTATTCTTAACACTTTTCTCGTAGTTGCGGATGCTTGCGGGAGGGTTAATCCTATGTAGGAGGTTTGTTCAAGTAAGAACAACACCTAAGCGCCGGTGCACCCACATATCAAATTATCAAAGTATCGAACACGAATCAAGCCAACATGATGAAAGTGACTAGATGAAATTCCCATGTACCCTCAAGAACGCTTTGGTTATCATAAGAGACCGATTTGGCCTGTCCTTTGCCTCAAAAGGATTGGGCTACATTGCTGCACTTTTGTTACTACTATCATTACTTGCTCGTTACAAATTATCTTGCTATCAAACTACTCTGTTACTTACAATTTCAGCACTTGCAGACATTACCTTACTGAATACCACTTGTTATTTCCTTCTGCTCCTCGTTGGGTTCGACACTCTTACTTATCGAAAAGAACTACAATTGATCCCTTATACTTGTGGGTCATCAGCAGACAATGCTACCTGCTGAAGCAGATATCTTGCTGGTTACAAATAGCTCTTCAGAGGAGGATTCAGAGGCAGATGACCAGTCCTATTATCCCCCTAAGGTGTATGCTTAAACTTGACAGGGTTATTGTCGGGGGTTTGGTGCGACATATGCCAAAGGATGGCTTATCATGGTGGGGGCGAGTAGAACGTCGCCGGTGCCTGGAAACGGGATGAGGCGAAGACATGCACGTCGGCGAATCTTACCCAGCTTCAGGGCTCTCCGAGGAGATAATACCCCTACTGCTGCTTTGCGGGGTCTCCGCATGATCACTATGGCGAGGTGTTTACACGGTTGCTCCTTGAGCTGTTTCTAGGAGGTAGGAGAGGGCAAGGCTAGCTCTCTCCCTTCTATATGATCTGGTCTAGAGCTAATGGGTTCCAACCCTTTGCATGGGTGCCCTGGGGGTTTATATAGGCCTACCCCCAGGGGTACAATGGTAATCCGGCCATCAGCGCCTCCGGCCTCCGTCTTCTCTGCCGACCGCTGGGGCCTGCCGGCTAGCAGGCCCCGCTGACTGGCCTGGTATGGCGCCGACAGGGCGCGTCCGCCGCCGGCGGGTCTCGCCGGCTACTGATTACTGTAGCCGTGCTTCTGATGACGCGGGCTTGATCATGGGGTCGTGGCAACAGCCCCGCCGCCTGGCGGGCGATCACTATCGCCACTCTCCATCACATCTTGATTAATGGTGCATGGGCCCCGGGGGAGGGCTCGGCCGACTCCCCCAGGACGACTTCCGACGGGTCCGACTAGTGGTCCTCTTCCCGTCTCTTGGGGTCTCACCGTCTGGTGGGACCCGCCGCCTATGAGCCGAATAGACAAGCCGTCATGGGTGAAGGATTCGGTCCTGCGGTGCTGATATCAGGGCCGGCACGGCAACAGTGCCACGCCGCACGGAGATCTTCCGGGGTACGGCGTGCTGTGTCCATGCCTGCCCTTGGTAAGGGGTGGGAGTGGGCTTCACTGTAGCCACTCCCCTGCCCCGTCCCCCTTGACGAGGTCACGGGGTTTGTTGGAATCGCAGGCCGACTCCCCAAAGCTGGCTTCTCCGGAAGTCGCCAGTCAGGAGTCGGCTTACCCTGCGGTCATCCCTGTGACTCGGCCGCGAGTGGTCAGTTGGCCGTCTTGTCGTGGAATTCTTGAAGGCGGCTCTACGTCCTGGGGTCTTGAGGGGCGCAGCCTGCCCCGATGTCTTGAAAGGTTCTGGGGCTCGGGTTGGCCTACCCGTGGCCCATTACTCCGATAGTAGTCCCCAAAGCTGGTGAGGCGCCGCGGACGATCGGCCGAGAAGCCTCAGCAGTTTCTCTTTCCGGGTGCTCAACACATGGTCTTTGATTGACTTCTGCCGGGCCGACTAGAAGGAGTCGAATTTGCTCAATTTGGACTCACTTGATTCCGACTTGCACAATATTTCAAACGTCGCGGTGGTGTCCAAGTAGCATGCTCGATAAGCGTCCAGGCCGCCGCCCGTTCTAGGCCTGTCATGCGATGACACGTTGCTGGGCCGTCCTGCCAGCCTACGCGCGCGACGGGACAGGCCCATAGGCGGGGCCCGCCACTACCGCGCCTCGGTGCCCGAGCGGATCCGCTGCGGCCCCGGCGGACGGTTGGGATTCCCGTGGAGTTACTGCATGCAGTAACTTTATCATGGAACGTGGGGGTCGTGGGGCCGTGGGCGCAGTAAATCCCCACGTCCGCCCCCTCGGCTTCGCAGCCCACGGGGCTATAAGTAGGGGGAAGAGGGGGGCACGCGCGCCCCTCCTTCCCACCACTCCTCGCTTTCTTCCTTCTCATTGCTCCTCGCTCTCCTCCTTCTTCTTCTTCTTCGCTCCGCCGCGCTCCCAAGCTCCGGCGAACGCCGCGGCGATCAGCTCGCGATGAGTTCTTCCTCCGCCGCCGCACCTCCCACGGTGCGCTCCGGCACTTGGGACGGTTCCGAAGTTCACGGCGACCACATCGAGTTCCTTTGCCGGACTCTTCGGCTTCCCGGCGAGGATCACGTGTGGGTGCGCCTTGCGCCGAAGGGGGAGATTTCCCCCGCGCCGCAGGAGGGTGAGCGGGTCATCTTCCGCTCGCACTGCTTGCACGGGTTGGCGCTGCCAGCGAGCAGTTTCTTCCGATCTTTCCTGGAGTTCTACGGCCTCCAGCCACACCACCTCACCCCCAACACAGTGGTGCTGCTGTCCGCCTTTGTGGCCTTGTGCGAAGGCTTCCTCGAAGTCCTCCCCATCGTCGAGCTCTGGGGGGAGTTCTTCTTCTCCAAGCTCGGCACCCAGGCCGCGGGCGTGCCGGCTCAGTGCGGCACTTTCATCGCCGTGCGGAGGTCGGGGGCCGACAATCCCTTCCCCTCCATCTTGCTGATAAATTCGGTGAAGATGTGGAAGAGATCCTACTTTTACGTCAGGAGCGTCTCCGCGAGGGGGGACTGGGTCAACCTACCGGCTTTCGAAGCCGGCCCGTCGGCTGGGCGACTGCCCAACTGGTTGTACCGGGCCAAGTCGCTGACGCCTGCGGGAGCCGACGCCATCGCGCGACTCCGAGTGCTGACGCAGTCGGAGGGTTTGACTGGTCCAGACCTGCTGGCCGCCTTCGTGGCGCGTCGAGTTCTCCCACTCCAAGGCCGCGCCCACATGATATGCCAGATGAGCGGGCACCGCGACCCGAGTCGGATGTGCACCAAGGACATGCCTCATGAAGAGGTGGCCTTCATGGTGAACTACCTCTCGGATAGCAAGCTCCTGGAGGATTGGCGGTTCGGCAAGGAGCCGTATTCCCACGCCAACCCTCCGCCCGTAGTGAGTTGCCTGTCCTTTCTTTCTTCGGATTATCTTCTCTCTCGCCGAGTTTGTTTTGACCAGTCGGCTTTGGTCAGAATCCCCTCCTCCACCCGCCAGCCGGCACCTGGGGCCGGCCCGCGAGTTCCTCGCCGATCGGGCGGAGAGCGACATCGACGACCCCGATCTGGGGGCGGCGGCTCTAGAGGACGACGCCAAGGGAGGAGGAGGAACAGCAGGCGACTTCAGGCCTTCGGCCACTTTCGCCGACTGTCCTGACGACGACGCCGAGGGGGAAGTCGCCCCCCCCCCCCCGCCATCGGCCAGGAGCCAGCCAGCCTCGCGCGGGCTCTTCTGCCCTGCCGGGTGCTCCAGGCGGCGGGAAGAAGTGCAGGGCCGTGCCGACCTTGTTCGGCAGTCGGCCGAAGAAACCCAAGGGTTCGGCTGCGGCGACCCGGCGGGACGAGGCAGCCGCGAAGGCCATCCGCTTCCGTAAGGAAGTGAAGAAGCCACCATTGGTCTCCGCGTGAGTAATCTGTCTCAATGCTTTATTCTTTCTTTGTGGCTTTGTCTGAGTCTTTGCTTGCTCCCCTTGCTTCAGGGCTCCCCTCACTCTTGAGAGGGTCACCGCCGCCTCCGTCATGGGGTCAGCGGAGACGTCCGCCACCACTCGGCGGATTGACCCCGCTGCTGACCTCTGGGAGGCGACGGAGCGGAATGTGCAGGAGAAGCGCAATGAAGAAGAGGCCGTTCGCTTGGAGAAGGCGGAGGCCGACACGACGGAGGCCTCTACCAAGAAAAAACTGGCGGAGGCCGAAGCCGCCGCCGCGACGAAGCGGCAGGCTGAGGAAGCCGCACGCCGCCAATCGGCAGTGTTCTTCACCCCGTTGAACTCTGCGCCGCCGCCTCCGGAGTTCACGGGGCAGACTGGGGAAGCCGGCGGTGAGAACCCCGTCATGGAGAGGGAAGGCGGCGACCCCTCTACGCCGGACGTGATTGTTCCGCTGCCGCCTCCGCCGCCGTCTGCGAGTGCGCAAGGGGAGCAGCCAGCGGACCATCTAGTGCCGCCGACCGAAGACGAGGCCATGGCGAGGCTGCTCCTCCAAGTCGGCTCGCCAACGCGCCGCCGTCTGGAGAAGGCGACTTCGGCACCTCGCCCCCTGGAAGCTGGCACCGCCAGCTCGGCGATCCCAGACGCCGGAGCGACAAGCGCCGCGCCCATTGGGTGGGTGCGAGGAGGCGGCACAGGGCCGCTGAACCAGGCGCTCCTGGACGTCCAGGCGAAGCTTCGTGCTGAGGGCGACGCTCTCCAGAGTTACACCAAGGCGTTACTGGCGTCGCGGGCAGCCGTCCGGGTATGTTTTTTCCTTTGGTCTTTGTTTTCTTGTTCCTCTCTGTGGGGGCGCGCCAGCGCACCCACTGGGTGTAGTCCCCGAGTTTCAGGCTGGCTGCTGAGCAAGCGGCCCGGAACTCCAATTGATGAACTCTGGGTATTAACTTTTTGTCTGAAATGTTTGACGCAGGATTACCACAACCTCCGCGTCACTGCCTTCAACCGTAACGTTGAAGAGTTGGGCAAGCAGACCGCCGATTTGTCGGAGAGCTGGAGTAAGTCCTTTTCCTTCTTTGCGGGGGCGCACTGGCGCACCCGCGGGCTGAAGTCCCCGAGATTCGGGCCGACTGCTGAGCAGTCGGGCCGGATCTCCCCGGCGACCTTCTTTACCTGATGACTTAACGCCTTCTTTCTTCCTTCTTTTCAGGAGCCAACGCTGCTCTTCAACAGCAGCTGAGCGACGCCAACTCCACTTTGCTCGCCAAAGAGGAGGAGTGCGGCAAGCTCTCCACGGAGCGCGACCTGCTAGCCACTCAATTGGCAGAGCAGAAGGAGCTACTTGTGAAGACGCAGAGGGAGGCGGAGGAGACAGAAACCGCCCTCCTGGCCGAGTTCGCGAGCGAGCGCTCCTCCTGGTCTGACAAGGAGGCGATGCTGGCCTCCGGCTTCCATGAGATTGAAGACATCGTTGATGGTGGGTTTCTTTACTTTCTTTCTTCGAGCTGCCGATTTAAGTCGTGCCGACTTCTGGTTTTTGACTTGCTTCTTTGTTTCTTCCTGTCTTTGCAGACTTCTTTCCTGGGCACTCACAGGCCGCCATCCAAGCCATCGAGGCTGACCGAGAAGGTCGGAGGGCGGAGGGCGCAGAGATTGCCGCCGACGCCCCCCGAACTCTTGACGAGCACATCCTGAGCATCGAGGCTCGCCTTCGGCTGGCTCACCGGATGCTGCGCTGGCTTCAGCGTGTTGGTGCCCAGGCGATTGCCGCCCTGTGGCCGGACATGCAGGCTCCGTGCACCCCCAGCCTGACGGCCGACTTGCTAGAGGTCGCGGCTGGTTGTCTTGAGGCCTGGAAGGGCTCTTCGGCCCGAGCTGGAGCACGCCGGGCCTTGGAGTTCGTCAAGCCATGGTATCCGGGGCTGGATCTAGACCGGCTGGCCACGCTTCGGTCGGAGGCCCAGCCGGAGCTGGCAGCTGCGGAAGACGCCCTCGTCAAGCATGCTGCGGCGATCACCGAGTACACCGACACCAGCATCTTTGCCCCCGAGCGGTCTGAAGACGGCAAGGAGGTACCGCCGGAGTGATTTGGGACAAACCCATACTACGGCGAGGACTCGGTGGAGGTGATTGGCTCCAGCGTCGAGGAAGAAGGCGAGGCGGAGGACGGAGGCGAGACGGAGGCACCAGAAGACGGAGCAGACGGCCAGCCTCAGCTCGACCGCGCCTCCAGCAATGAGCCGCGTGCGACCGACCCGACTACCACCGGAGGCGATCAAGCCGAGACTAGCCAGCCGGCCGCCCCGACGCCTGATGCTGCCGCCCCCTCCAACCCTCCGAATATGTCTGCTGCTTCCTAAGCTGCCGCTTTATTTTATCTGCTTCAGTAGTCTTTGAAGAACTTGTTAATCCGCACAATTCCACCCGCGGGGTGTATTTTGAACTTCTGCTTGAAGATTCGTCCAAGGGCCTATGTTATGTAAATATATTTATCCGAGTTCCATATTTTCTTGCTCATTGCTCTTTTGGCTTTTTTTCGTTTGCTGCTTTGTCTTAGTTGCATGCCTTGCCAATCGGACAACCGCTCTGCGGACTGCCACTGGATCAAATGCTTGGCTACTTTGGGAAGGCAAGTACTTAGCCATTTTTAAGAGTTTTTTTGAGCAAGTTGAATAGAAGACGGTAATCCGACTATTTGAGAGTCGGTTTGCGAGAAAGGCTGGAAGCCGTCTTGAGCTATGTTTTATGCTTTGAGTCCTTAGCCATTTTTCATGCGAATGCCCATTCTACCTTACTTCTGCCCACCGTTCAGTCGCTCTGCGAGCTGCGGCTTCTGACAGGAGACGGTTTAGGCGTTTACACACTACTTGTCCGACTGCAAGAAGCATTTCATAGTGCAAGGCGGCAAGTCCCCGGGCCGACTTGTCGAGCCCGGTGCCAAGCGGTATGACAAAGAGTAACATACTTGTAGGCATAATCTTTATCATACAAACAAAAGAGGGCAGTCCCCGAGTTCGTCTCGGGGGGCCCGAAGTCTTGGTACTTTAATACAAAAGGTAGTGTGGTACATACTGCATCAACTGTAAAATCTTCGGAGGAGATTTGCATTCCATGGCCGCTCTGTCTCCTTACCGGAGTCGTCCCTCTTGCGTGCTCAGGGCTTTTGAGCGTCAATCAGGTAGTAGGAGTCGTTGCCCAGTACTTTGCTGATGATGAAAGGGCCTTCCCAAGGCGCCGACAGCTTGTGCTGGCCGACTGTTCGCTGGATCAGCCGGAGCACAAGGTCGCCTTCTTGGAAATATTTTGGTCTGACCTTCCTGTTGTGGTATCGGCGCAGGCTCTGCTGGTAGATGCTGGACCGACTGAGTGCCAACAGCCGGCCCTCTTCCAGCAGATCGACGCCGTCTTGTCGTGCTTCTTCTGCTTCCTCCTCGGTGTACATGGTGACTCGTGGGGAGTCAAACTCTATGTCCATTGGGATGATGGCTTCGGCACCATAGACGAGGAAGAAAGGCGTGAAGCCGGTTGACTTATTTGGAGTCGTGCGCAGACTCCAGAGGACAGCTGGTAGCTCATCGAGCCAGCAGCCAGCCAAGTGCTCCAGAGGCTTGATCAGCCGGGGCTTGATGCCGGACAGGATGAGGCCGTTTGCTCGCTCCACCTGGCCGTTTGACTGTGGATGGGCGACGGACGCTAGGTCCAGTCGGATGCCCTGTGTTGCGCAGAAACGGGCCAAGGTGCCTTTGGCTAAATTTGTGCCGTTGTCGGTGATGATGTTGTGTGGTATGCCGTACCGAATTGTGATATCGGCGATGAAAGTCACGGCAGTTGGACCGTTCAGCTTCTTTATTGGCTTCGCTTCGATCCACTTGGTGAACTTGTCCACTGCGACAAGTAAGTGAGTTAAGCCACCTCGTGTTGTCTTGAATGGTCCCACCATGTCTAGACCCTGAACTGCGAAAGGCCAGGAAATGGGGATGGTCTTGAGTGCAGAAGTTGGCTGGTGCGGCTTGGAGCTGAACTTCTGGCACCCTTTGCATTTTTGGACCAACTCCTTGGCCTCTTCCAAGGCAGTTGGCCAGAAGAAACCGTTTCGAAAGGCTTTGGCGACGAGTGCTCTTGAAGCCGCATGGTGGCCGCACTCGCCTTGATGGATGTCTTTGAGAATCGCTTGGCCTTGCTCTGGCTCTACGCAGCGTTGGTAGACACCAGTGACGCTGCGCCTGACCAGCTCTCTGTTGACTATGGTGTAGGCTACCGCCCGGCATTGTACTTGCCGAGCTGAGGTCTCATCAGTCGGTAGCTCTTTGTTCACCAGGAACTTGAGGATGGGATGGGCCCATGAGGGTGCTGCTATTTCTTCGACTGCCAGAACTGCGACTAGGACGAGGGCGGTTGGGCTGGGAGGCGGCGGGTTGGAGTCAACAACCGCTTGCTGGGTTAATGAAGTCCCTAGGCCGACTGGCGCGGCCCTTGGGCCGAGTTCTGGAGTCTTCGAGTCCGCCGCCCCGGTCCCCGGGCCGGGTTCGACGGTGGCGGCTTTGGAGTCATCCGCCAAAATCCTCGTACCGACTGTCGGAGCTTTGGAGTCGGATCCAACGTCTTCGGGAGGAGCCGGCACAAAAATGGAGTTTGATTCTGGTGAAGGCTTGACAGACGGCTTGAGGAGGCGTTGAAGGGCGACGCCAGATGGTATTGCTTGGCGGGTAGAGCCGATTCGTGCCAAGGCATCTGCTTGGTCGTTGTCGTTTCTTGGCACATGGAGGAACTCGCACCCCTCGAAATACCAGCTGAGCTGCTGCACGAGGAAACAGTAACTTGCCATGTTTGCGTCTTTCGCGTCCCAGTTGCCAGATGATTGCTGGACCACTAAGTCCGAGTCGCCATAACACAAGATCCGGCGGATGCCAAGTTCTTTGGCAAGCCGGAGCCAGTGAATGAGTGCCTCGTACTCGGCAACGTTTTTGGAGGCGGCGAAATGGATTTGTAATGCGTATTTGAGCTTGTCACCTTTAGGAGAGGTGAGGACGACGCCGGCTCCCAAGCCGGTGCACATCTTGGAGCTGTCGAAATGCATCCGCCAATGGGTGGAGTCAGGAGCTGGAGGTAGGTACTGGGTCTTGGCCCAGTCGACGAGGAAGTCGGCCAGTGCTTGTGACTTGATAGCGGTGCGGGGCTGGTAGTGGATGGTGTAAGGAGCCAGCTCTATGGCCCACTTGGCCACTCGGCCAGAAGCATCTTGGCTACCAATGATCTTGGCAAGTGGGGCCGTGCAGACCATCGTGATTGGATGCTCTTGAAAGTAAGGCTTCAATTTCTTGGCAGTAAAGTGTACACCATAACACATCTTCTGGTAGTGGGGGTAGTTCTGCTTGGAGGTCGATAGTACTTCGCTTAGGTAATATACCGGTCTCTGGATAGGTAGTGCCTTGCCTTCCTCCTTGCGTTCCACTACAATGACCGTGCTGACCACCCGGCTAGTGGCGGCGATGTACAGGAGCATAGGTTCCTTTGGAGTCGGAGCCGCCAGGACGGGTGGAGTAGTCAGCATCTTCTTCAACTGGAGAAAAGCTTCGTCCGCCTTATGGTTCCACTCGAAAAAAGTGGTCTTCTTCATGAGTTGGTATAAGGGGAGAGCTTTCTCGCCCAGCCGACTGATGAATCGGCTAATGGACGCCAAGCAGCCAGTGAACTTTTGTACATCCAGCAGTCAGCTGGGTACCTCCATTCTCTCAATGGCCTTGATTTTTACTGGGTTGCATTCTATGCCGCGTTCAGAGACCAGGAAGCCAAGGAGCTGGCTGGCTGGTACTCCAAAGGCACACTTCTCGGGATTGAGCTTGATCTGGAATCGACGCAGGTTCTCAAAAGTCTCCTTGAGGTCTTCCAGCAGTGTTCCACGCTTTTCCGTCTTCACCACCATGTCGTCCACGTAGACGTGGGCGTTCCTGCCGAGCTGCTTGAGGAGGCACTTCTGCATGCAACGCTGAAAGGTGGCGCCGGCATTCCTTAAGCCGAACGTCATGGTGAGGTAGCAGAAGGCTCCAAACAGCATGATGAAGGCGGTCTTCAGTCTGTCAGCCGGGTTCAGCTTGATCTGGTGATATCCTGAGTATGCATCCAAAAAACTCAACAGCTCGCATCCGGCTGTGGAGTCTATCACCTGATCGATTCTTGGTAGAGCAAATGGGTCCTTGGGGCAGGCCTTGTTGAGGCTCGTGTAGTCAACACACATTCGCCACTGCTTGTTCTTCTTCAGTACCAGGACCGGATTTGCTAGCCATTCTGGAAAGAACACTAACATAATGAAGCGGCTGCTAGGAGTCGTGCTATCTCTTCTCCGACAACTCTTCTCTTCTCTTCTGATAGGCGGCGCAGGGGCTGCCTGACCGGCTTTGCATCAGATTGGACATGTAACTTGTGCTCGGCGAATTCTGTCGGTACACCTGGCATGTCTTTGGGGGACCATGCGAAGATGTCCCGATTCTCACGGAGGAAATCGACGAGCTCGCCTTCCTATTTGCTGTCGAGGTTTGCACCTACGACGGCGTACCTCTGTGGGTGCTCCGGATCCAAGGGTATCTTCTTTGTCTCTTTGGCCGGCTTGAATGAACCCTCAGCCTCTGACACTTTTGGGTTGGGCGATACCTCAGACTGCTTGCCGGCCATCACCACAACTCGCTCAAGGAGCCGCTTCTCGGCCGCGATTACTAGGGACTCGGCCAGTCGACTGCTGTCAGCCGCGCAAGCAGACGACTTCCGGTAGTCGCCAGCCACAGTCAGAATTCCCCTGGAACTAGGCATCTTCATCTTGAGGTAGGCGTAGTGGGGGACCGCCATGAACTTGGCCAAGGCGGGTCGGCCAAGTAGCGCATGGTATGGGCTCTCAAGGTCCACCACCCCAAACCAAACAGACTCTCTGCGGAAGTGATCTTTGTATCCAAAGAGGACGTCCATCAGGATCTTGCCAATTGGCGAGCAGGAAAGCCCAGGAACAATGTCGTGGAACACAGTTCGGCTGTTCTGAAGCTGTCTTTGCTTGATTCCTAACTTCTCCATGGTGTCCTTGTACAGGATATTGATGCTGCTGCCTCCGTCTATCAGAACTCGCGAGAAACGCGCGGCTCGTCTGTCCATAGCAAAGGTGGCGTCCAGGACCAAGGCATAGGAACCCAGACTCGGCATCACTTCTGGGTGGTCAGCCCTGCTCCAGCTGATGGGCTTCTCGGACCAGTGCATGAACTCTGGCGTCTCCGACGCTACTGCATTCACCTCTTGTCGCTGCAGCCGCCTGCTGCGTCGATCATTAGCCACACTGGTGAACACCACGTAGGCTCCGTGCTCTTCAGGGTATTCGTCTTGTACCACGCCGACTGGCCTGACAACCGGCTGCTGGGGCGGCTGCCCAGCAGGCGGGGGAGGCAGGAGGCCGTCTCCCTTGGCGATCCTGGTGAGCCAGTGGCACTTCTGGGTGGTGTGATTCGACGGCTTCGCGCCGCTATGGAACTTGCAAGGTCCATCCAAGGTCTGCTCATAGGAGAAGGTCGACAACCCGTTTGGCTTGCCGCCTTTCTGTCGCTTGGGCGGAGGCTGCTCATCTGGCTGTTGCGCTTCAATAGTCGCGACTTGCCGGCTGCGGGGCCTTGCGCTTGTGGTCACCCTGCTGTTGTTGCCGGTTGGCGTCTGCCGCCAGAGTTCTTGGAGCTTGAGGAGCCACTTTCCCAGTTGTGCTGATTTGAATCTCCGTCTTCATGGAGGAGTCGGCCGTGGCGTACTTGTCCGCTATGATCAGCAGCTCGTCGAGGGTTTCTGGCTCGTCGCAGAGGAGCTTGTGCTTGAGGAGGGTGCCTTCTCTGCACCCGGCTGTGAAGTACTCGATGGCCTGCACCTCATGCACGCCCTCACAGGAGTTCCGAAGCTCAGCCCAACGCGTGAGGTAATCGCGAGTTGACTCGTCGGGGCATTGCACGCACAAGGAGAGCTGACGAGGCTTGGGAGGACGCTTGTACGTGCTGGTGAAGTTGCGGACGAATGCTTCGGTGAAGTCGACCCAGCTGTTGATGCTGCGGGGCTTTAGGTTGTTCAGCCATGTACGGGCCGTTCCCTGGAGCATGAGCGTAACATACTTTACGGCGACGCGCTTGTTGTCGTTCGCTATGCTGACAGCCGTGGAGTAGTCGACTAGCCAGTCTTCCGGCTTCACGGAGCCGGTATACTTGGGCGTGTCTCTTGGGAGCGTGAACCCTCTGGGAAAGGGCTCGTCCCGAATGCGGGGCCCGAAACAAGGCGGACCCAACTTGTCTTCTTCTTCCAGCGCTAAGGATCGGTGAAGTTGATCGATCCGGTGGTGGGCGTCATTCTCTCCAACTCCCTCTCGGCGGCCAAGGCGGTCGCCGAGAGTCGGATGGTCAATAGGCGGTGGGGAGACTCGCCTCTCCTTGCGGGGAGGGGGAGGAGGACAGTCGTCCCGTTGTTCCACTGCTCTCGGGCGGCCGTCTCGGTCGCGCTCTATGGTAATGCGAGTCTGACTGTGGCTGACAGCCGGCTCCCTATCCCTTCTTCCTCGGGCGCCGCCAGTCGGCGTCCGAGACGTCGCGCCTTGATCTCGGTGAAGGTCGTCGTTTGGCCGCTGCGGCGCCTCTATGTGGCAGCCGGCCTCGTTCTGCGTGGCGGCCGCGTCGAGGAGCCGCTGGACTCGCTCCATCATGAGGCGGCGCTCTTCGCCCTCGAAATTGTCCAGCTCATCCGCCGCTGTCTGGGCGGCTCGGATGTTCTCTGCTAGTGTAGCATACACAGGGGGGCTTGCCCCAAATAGGTTGGCGATGGCTACGCCGCGCTGCTGGACCGTGCCAAGGCGACTGGGCCCCGCCGGGGCCGGCGAGCCGCTGACGGCGCGATCCATCTCCCGCTGGTAGGCTTCTGACAAGCGTCTCATGCTGCCAGCTTCTTCGCGCCTTCAATGAGCTGAAGGCGGCGCGCCTCCAATGTCTCTGCGTCAGCGTCTTCCGGAATGGGTGCAGTTAGGTCTTGCAGCGCCACGCCGAGTGAGTCGTGCGCTCCTCCGCCGGGGAGCTCGTCATGACTGATGACGAGCACCTCGGTGACAGTGCTTTCGTTGCTCTCCGCGCGAGGGAGAGGTTCATCATAGACCACCACGTTGGTGGGGAACGCGTCGAGCGACGCAGTGTCGGAGTCGACCAGCATCGGGTCGGTGGAGCCCACAGACTCCAAGTCTATGGCAGGCTCGCCGGAAACGTGGAGTTGATCGAGGAGGCTCTCGGGGCCGCCCGTGCCTGCGTTGGATGCAGGTTCATCGGAGAGGCGGACCTCGCTGACAAGTTCGGCCAGGCAGCTGGCTGCGCAGGCGATCTCAACGCCGCTTAGCGCGTCGGCGCAAACTCCGTCTGGCGTGCCTGGCTGCCAGCGCTCGCCAGGGAGAGAAAGGGTTCCCGTCCAGAACAGGTCTTCGGACGGCGGTGCACCAGGCCCCACGGTGGGCGCCAAATGTCGGGGGTTTGGTGCGACATATGCCAAAGGATGTCTTATCATGGTGGGGGCGAGTAGAACGTCACCGGTGCCTGGAAACGGGATAAGGCGAAGACATGCATGTCGGCGAATCTTACCCAGCTTCAGGACTCTCCGAGGAGATAATACCCCTACTGCTGCTCTGCGGGGTCTCCGCATGATCACTATGGCAAGGTGTTTACACGGTTGCTCCTTGAGCTGTTTCTAGGAGGTAGGAGAGGGCAAGGCTAGCTCTCTCCCTTCTATATTATCTGGTCTAGAGCTAATGGGTTCCAACCCTTTGCATGGGTGCCCTGGGGGTTTAAATAGGCCTACCCCCCAGGGGTACAATGGTAATCCGGCTGGACGCGGGCCCAGCCGTCAGTGCCTCCGGCCTCCGTCTTCTCTGCCGACCACTGGGGCCCGCCGGCTGGCGGGCCCCGCTGACTGGCCTGGTACGGAGCCGACAGGCCGCGTCTGCCGCAGGCGGGTCTTGCAGGCTGCTGATTATTGTAGCCGTGCTTCTGATGACACGGGCTTGATCATGGGGTCGTGGCAACAGCCCCGCCGCCTGGCGGGCGATCACTATTGCCACTCTCCATCACATCTTGATTAATGGTGCGTGGGCCCCAGGGGAGGGCTCGGCCGACTCCCCCAGGACGACTTCCGACGGGTCCGACTAGTGGTCCTCTTCCCGTCTCTTGGGGTCTCACCGTATGGTGGGAACCGCCGCCTTTGAGCCGTACAGACAAGCCGTCATGGGTGCAGGATTTGGTCCTGCGGTGCTGATGTCAGGGCCGGCACGGCAACAGTGCCACGCTACACGGAGATCTTCCGGGGTACGGCGTGCTGTGGCCATGCCCGCCCTTGGTAAGGGGCGGGAGTGGGCTTCACTGTAGCCACTCCCCTGCCCCGTCCCGCTTGACGAGGTCACGGGGTTTGTTGGAATCGCAGGCCGACTCCCCAAAGCCGGCTTCTCCGGAAGTCGCCAGTCAGGAGTCGGCTTACCCTGCGGTCGTCCCTCGGACTCGGCCGCGAGTGGTCAGTCGGCCGTCTTGTCGTGGACTTCTTGAAGGCGGCTCTCCATCCTGGGGTCTTGAGGAGCGCAGCCTGCCCCGATGTCTTGAAAGGTTCTGAGGCTCGGGTTGGCCTACCCGTGGCCCATTACTCCGACAGTTATATTACTCATATCATGCATATGTTGTATTGCAATGCTTAGTTTTTACATCATATACACAATATTGAATGCCGTCTCCTTAGTTGACACATCAGATATGCGATTGCCCTATGCTCACTTGCTTAGTATATAAATCATATATTTGAATTATATCATGCCATGATGTTTACATAGACATCATGTATCTGAATTATGGCATGCCAACCCATTTTCTAAAGACATAATATAGTTATATCATCTCATCCTATTTACATAATCATCATATTTTGAATTATGTCATTCTATTCGTGAATTATATCATGCCATCATGTTTCCATCGACGACATGTTTGTGATTTATGGCATGCCAACCACTTTAATAGACAGATCATATAGTTATATCATGTCATCCAGTTTACATAGTCATCATATTTTGAAGTATGTCATTCGATCATGTTTAGTTAGCCATCATACAGGTGAAATTGTGTCATGCTATCCTGTTTAATTAGCCATCATATATGTGAAATTATGTCCTGCTATTCTGTTTGGTTAGAGAACATAATTGTGAGTTATTTGATGCCCTGTTTTCTTCCCTACTATCCATTGCACCTATCTATCTTACAATGTCTGTACATTCAATTACTTTTCTTGTTTATCAACTATTTCAATTGGAGGGGGTGATGGCAGTATCTGTGGGAGTAAAAACACGGTCTTCAGAAAAGATCGTGCTACCTGTCGATGCAGATAGAACCACGGTTGTACTTGCCCAGGAATCAGCCCCACCACACATAACCCAGACTCACGCAGATTGTACCCCTACCTAGTTGGACGGAGAACCAACTACACCTATTCTAACCCCAACCCTTGCCGATAGTAACCCAGTTCCAGTTGACACAGCACCGTCTCCACCACAGAGCACCCAAACACAAGCAGTTAGTAAGGCAACTGCAGTGCCCAAAGCATGAGGACCACCACTCCGAACGCCAAGTCAACGCTTAAAGCAGAAGAAGAATAGTTCGCAGGTCAGCTTCCGTAGCTGTGGTTCATACTACTTTGCTCTTGCATCACTGTATTTACTCATACCAACTAATTTCGAATTTGAAGGATGCAATTGAAACTCCAATGGCGCAACAGGTATGTTTTAAACCTGTTTCTTTAACGTGTTTGCTGTTGTAACTTGTTCTATGTTGATTTCAGTTTCAATTGAATAAATAGTTATATTCTCATGCCATGCACATTACAAGTGTTCTTATTGTTGTGTAGTTTCCCACACTTATATTCTGTCTATGCTGCTTTGTCTTAAATAGATATGATTTAAACTGTCTGTATCTTGATTTGGCAACATAAACTAGAATGATATAGACCATGAAGTGACCATACTACATAGATATATGTTTGTTTCATGTTGTTATCCTGTCCACCTTACTACTGAACTGGTTTACCAAAATGAGTTTCATATACAACATGGTATACCTGTGATGTGTTAGTTTGTTTCTCTTTTAGAATGCGCATAAAATATTGGAGAAGAGTACCCCATTATGCAATGGTAAAGGAAGTAATGCAAATAAGGTTCAAGATAGTGAGACATCCCTGTTGATCTCCAAGAAAGCTGATAAAAACTATGTTGAAGACACTAAGACAACACCCCAAGTCTTGTCTTGATGTAGTGTTCGGGTTACTGGCTACTACTGCTGGCACCAGCTCTTCGAACTCGCTGCCAAAATTAGTTCGGCTTCTTGAGTCTCAGCTTCAAGTTGAAAGACATCGATCAGATGTTATTGACAGGAAGCCAAAGGACTGAGGAAGTCCCTGCAGAATTCAGATGCATACTTTCTGGTGCAATAGCAAGTGCTGGAGGATTTAAGTGCCAAACAAGAGAAAGTTAATAAGCTTGCTAAGCATCTTGCCAGCATTATGGGTACCCAGGATATTGTTTCTTGAGCTCTTCTGAAGTGGTTTTAGTTCTGGACTTGTTTTGTTGCAGCGTTTATTAGCACTGGTCGCCAACTTTGACAACCAGTGTATATGATATGCTGCTTTGTTCCCTATATTTGCACTGGTGGTGAACTTTGATGCCCAGTGGATGTAATATGTGTAATAGCCGTGATAGGCTAGCCTAAGTTGCTTGCTTATTTATTTCCTTGTTGTCTTGTTTATTTGTTTTCTTGTAGTTAGTGCAGTTCTTTTTCTGCGGTTTGCTAGTGGCCGCAATAACCTACTTTTTAAAACTAGGCCACAATAACCATGGGCTACATATTTACTGTAGTTACCATGGGCCTCCTACAGACCGTAGAAACAATGGGCTTCTAAGGGCCGTAGAAACAATGGGCCTTCTACGGACCGTATGATCGATTCGCCAGACATGGGCCAATGACAGACCGCATTATGGCCCGTAAATGGGCTAGATTTGGAATCGTTCGTTCATGGGCCGACCATAACGGGCCGTCGTTCATCAGCCGTATTTGATGATGCTATGAAAATGGCCCAACGGATTAACGGGCCGATTGTAACCACGGGCTAAATTTGGCCCACAAGCAGAAAAGGCCAGTAATGGGCCGTAAGTAACCGAATGCTGGAAATGAGCCCAAGAATAAATGGGCCCTGAGAAGGCCGAATGATAACATGGGTTGGAAACGGCCCGATGGAATAATAGGCCGTTAATGGGTATATATAAAGCGGTACACTGTTCATTGCGGGCCAGATTCACCACGGGCCGTTAATGAGCCAAGAGTTACAAATGGCCTCATATGGGCCGAAAGACAACATGGTCCAGAGTTAATTCTGATAGGCCGTAATGGGCCATGAGTTAGTGGGTAGTAAATGGGCTATAAATGAACAGGCCATTAATAGGATTTTCCGTGGGCCGGCCCATTACCTTTTGACCAAGTCAAACGGGTCGGCCTTTTTACCGGAATGGGCCTCTGTTGGGTCATGCCACGTGTCGATGTATCATAGGCGCCTCCTGTCCAATGAATGGATGACATCTGTCCCAACAGTGAGCCAACACGTGTTTCCTCCGGCCAATGAGAATTTTACACATGGAAAATCCTCATTGGTCCGGGCTGTTACCGGGTTATCGAATCCAAAACCGGACCTGATAACTTAACGGTGACCCGTTACGGTGGATGCCATGTGTCAGTTACCCTCGACGAATACACTTCCATGACGTGCCATTTATCGTCATGGAAGTGGATACTTCAGTTATGATAATTTTGGTAATGTCATGGAACACTTCTACGACAGCACAGGTATGACTATCTTGATTCTGTCATAAAATCGTCATGGATGTACATGCATGACAGAAAATTGACCTACGATGACAAACACGTATCCTCACGGAAGTGTATTTTTTGCAGTGTACACCTGAAACGGTTCAAAACCAATACCACCACCATACCTGCGTCTGACCACCCTGGCCGACCCAACCCCCCTCCCTTGCCAGCATGCGCTTCCTGCATGAAATGGTCAGCGTCGCCCCGGAGCGTCGGTGCCACATTAATGCCCGCATAGAGCGGAGGCGACCTCTCACTGGCACCGGCTTTAAAGCAGCGCGACAGCCGAGAGAGCACCGCTTCCAGGTGCACGCGACTACTCCGCGTCGAGGCTGGCCATAGTTTGGATGAGCCTCCATCATGGGGAGCCACACCAGCTGCGATGATATAGACTCCCGTTGCCCACAGTTATGGACCGTTCCATCTATGAAGAACACATGGGACTGGAACTACCAGACAGACATGTACCCAGGACTGGACGTACGAACCTGAGTAATGTAGCGCAGTAAGTGAAGTAGAAAGGCACAAATAGTATGAACATGTGTGGCATATAGGCATTTGTCTCTTAATACCACTAAATGTTGTACATGTAATGCACGATGATGTTATGATGTATGTGCCTAAGTACTCTACTACTACTATAGTAATTGGAGGCACATACTAGGTTTTATATTTGTTTATGTGTATGCCCCGAGACCTTCCAACTAGACGTATCTTTCTCTCCGGGTCGCACTTTATATCGTTCATACCACCAGTACTACTACGTGTGGTCTCCGACCTAGAAGTGGAAGAACTGGAGATGCTCTACCACGCTGTTCATGTCCCACTCCCTTCGCTGACATGTGGGATATCCAGCACGTGCCGTGTTTGGCACTCCTTCGTCGCAAGAGTTGAAACGCTAGCATTCATCAAAAATAAAAAAATAAATATAAATCAGCAGTGATACTATACCACGCAGTTTCCTTGCTCCTCAATATCGGAAAGAATACTTCCCTTCACCGACATGTGGGACGTCGACCATCCTGCTCCACTTGCCATGCACGCAGAACTCCAAGGGAGAGTCACCCAGTCGTCGCGCCATAGTAATAATGACTAGTGAGCCGTCAAATCATAGGCCCAACCTTTCCCACTGTGAAGTTGCTCGGACGAAGGAACCATCATGCCTTCGTTGAATTCCGCTTCTTGAAGAAAACTACTGTACCAACAGTACTGCTAGCTACAGTAGTATTGTACTCCAGCATAGGCGTCCTTTGGTTCATAGGATAGGAATTTTATAGGAATATTAAAATCATAGGAAGTGAGATGACATGCATCTCAATTCCTATAGATAAAGAGATGCCATTTGATGCATAGGACAGGAATTTTTCCATTGAGACTAGGCTAATGTACTGGTAATTTGCTCTAAAAACTATAGTAGTAACTACTACTGGTACATGCTCGTAAGTAATTAACAAACGTACGGGCGACACGGACACACACACTAACTACTAGTACTACTACTTCTCACATGCTGGCCAGACACCGTCGTTCTCGTTCCCGACTTTGTCGTCGACACCCCACCGTGCTTGGATCTCCGCCGACCTCTCCTCAGTAGCGCGTGCATCCTCTTCTTTCTTGCAGTGGCGGGCCTCTCTTTTCTTGAGTGCTTTCTGCCTTTTCTGCTCCCTCTATGAGGCTTTGGCCGCCTCTTGCTCTACTGCCCATTCGGCCTTGGCAACTTCAAATTTCGTCCACATAGGTGTGACGTAGTGAGCGGCGATGAACTCGGCACGGCGAGATCCCATCGCTTCCCTACCATTTTGTGTGCGGTCGTGGGCGGCGAGGAACTCGGCGTGGTGGGATGCCATCGCTTCCTTACCGGTTAGTGTGCGGCGCGGTGGCATGAATGACGCTTGGTGAGAGCTCTGGAGTGGAGTGGCCAGAAAACCGTATAGTGCATTGGTTTGTCAAGAGCTCAAGGACAGAAGACGAAGGAAATTTGGATTCCCCTTCAATCCTGGTCATTTATTACCGAGTAAAATGCATTGGCGGTCATTGAACTTGTCTTGATAGCTCACTTTGATCATTGTATACGAGATATGGTGATTATACGGTCACTGGCTCAGCATATAGCTTCGTATTTGTCTGGTTGACCAGTGAAACAGTCCGCATGCGCCTCATCAGCTTGTGTTCTGTATCTATCTATCTATGCGGGCCTACCTGTCAGTGGAGAAAGAAATAAAAACCAAAATTATGCGTTTGTGAGGAATCAAACCACGGACTCATCGCTGCAACGCACACTCGTCAGCCAAATGAAAATGAAACACTTTGCGTTAAATGCACAAACCAATTTTTTTATATTATACGTGATGCACACATTAGCGCACACCGTCCATAGAGGCAAGTAGCATGTACACATGCAGAGACTCATGCTCATGCTGTCAAACCATGCTAATGCATGCACGTCGCCCTCTCAATCAAAGTCCTGCTCATGGCGCAATGCAAACGGCGAGCCCGTCACCTGCGCGCCCCGGCGGGGCCTCACATTACTGTTTAGACGTTTGTTGGCATCCTCTGCGAACACCGAGCATGTATTCACTGGCTCAATACCAACGGTCATACTTGTGCTTGGGTGCCGAGCTGCTCGAGATTAGCCATGGCTCTGCACATGACGCGACGACGTGACTCGGTGCCTTGCTCATGTATATCATCCATCACAACGACAATCTATCAAACAGCCTAGCTAGAGAGGGTACTATGGTGCCTATATATGTATCGTGAGCGACTGATCATAGTGCCACTGCACACGAGTGTGTGTTTGATCGATTCGTCCATTATTCTGAAGTTATGCATGGTTGTGTGGTGTCTAATGGTGGTCATCGAAGGCTAGCTGGCGACAAGAGAGGTTGCATGGGCGCCTGGTTGTCAATACGTGTTGCATATGCTTCAAAGGCTCGTCATCCATGATTTCCCATTTTACCACCACGCCAGCGTCTGACCGCCCTGGCCTACCGAAACCCCTTCCATCACTAGCCCGCGCTTCCCGCCTGAAACTGTCACCGTCTCTTTGGAACATCAATGCCGCATTCACGAGACTTAACTGCAAGTGCAGTTGGTGTGTCACTAACATGCGGGCCAGATGCTTGTTGGGCCCACATGTCAGTGACACAACTGCACCTGCAGTTAAGTCACTGAAGCAGCGTCCGCATTCACGCCCGATGCGACCTCTCACTAGCGCCAGCATTGCAGCAGCGCGACGACTGAGAGAGCGCCACCCGCGCGGCATCCCGGTGCAAGCGACTGCTCCGCGTTAACGACACCACGGCCATCCTTCTGTCTGCCGCCCACATTAATGACACACGGCTGCTGACGAACGTACTCCGGTGCCAGCCTTCCATCCGTCTGTCGCGGCACATTGCCATTCTCCCACTATATTAACTTGAGCCCCAGCTTCTAGCCATAGCCAAATACCCACACTCATTCTCCTCCTGTTCCTTCCTTCTGTCGGCACCACTCCAACCATGGCCTCCTAGCGCTCCAAAGCTCTCCTGGACATACTGTCGTAGGAGCAGACGAAGGACATCGGTGCATTCGCTCCGGGTGCACTCCAAAGCTCTCTTGGACATACTGTCGCAGGAGCAGACAAAGGAGATTTGCAGGAGTAGACAAAGGAGATCGCCGACTCCCCCCGGCCGCACTCTGCCTCCACGACCACGAAGACAGCTCGCGTGTGCGGGCGTAGCCGACAACGAGGAAGAGTAGTACACAATACGTCGCCCCGCTCTGGTCCTAGGAAGGCCACCGCTCCTCCACTCAGTCGACGCCAAGCTTCGTAGGGTAAACATCGGCAACCGATTAGCCGATTGACGGTGACGTGGAGGCGAAAATCTTCAGAACCTTGTGCGCTGGAGGAGGAGGTTATCGAGGCGGAGCTGGAGAAAGCCGAGGCGGATGAGGAGGAGGAAAAGGAAATGGTCGGCGTTCTCGGGGCTCATGGCTGGACATGGTGGTCGTGTGCCGGCGATCATTTAGATTAGGTTTACAGTAGGTTTTAGTACGGTTTGTGCGAAATATGTAATGAATTTCATCCAGTTTATCGGGCAAGTTTTCGAAATGTAATGAATTTCTTCCGGTTAATTTGAAATTTGCTTTGTTTGCAGGAATTTTGTCCGGTTAGTTCATATAGTTGTCGAAAGCTATGCGAGCAGCATTGGATGGCATCCTCTGACAGCCCACAAGACACCAGGGCTCGCCAGAGGCCCCTGGCACGTGGTGGTGGGTTGTGCCCTCCTCGAACATCGATTGGAGCTCTACTTTGGGCGCAAGGAAGCTTATATCAAAAAAATCGTGTTAAAATCTCAGCACTATCGGAGTTACGGATCTCCGAGAATATAAGAAATGTTTTTTGGCCAGATCTAGGAACGCGAAACAAAAGAGAACAGAGAGGGAGATCCAATTTCGGAGGGCCTCCAGCCCCTCCATTGCCATGGAGGCCATGGACCAGAGGGGGAACTCTCCTCCCATCTAGGGTGAGGCCAAGGAAGAAGAAGGAGGAGGGGGGCTGTCTCCCCCTCAATCCCGGTGGCGCCGGAGTGCCGTCGAGGCTAGGATCGTGACGGCGATCTACATCAACAACCTTGCTACCATCAACACCAACTTTCTCCCCCTCTATGCAGTGGTGTAACACCTCTTCTCCCTGCTGTAATCTCTACTTAAACATGGTGCTCAACTCCATATATTATTCCCCAATGATCTATGGTTATCCTATGATGTTTGAGTACATCCGTTTTGTCCTATGGGTTAATCGTGATCGTGGTTGGTATGATTGTTTATTCTATTTATGGTGCTGTCCTACGGTGCCCTTCATTCTCGCGCAAATGTGAGGGCCCCCTGCTGTAGGGTGTTGCAATATGTTCATGGTTTTCTTATTGTCAGTGTTGCGGGGGTGACAGCATCCTAAACGCGGATAAGTGGGTTATGGCGTATGGGAGTAAAGAGGACTTGATACTTAATGATATGGTTGGGTTTCACGACCTTAATGATCTTTAGTAGTTGCGGATTCTTGCTAGAGTTCCCATCATAAGTGCATATGATCCAAGTAGAGAAAGTATGTTAGCTCATGCCTCTCCCTCATATAAAATTGCAAGAATGATTACCAGTACTTGTTATCGATTGCCTAGGGACAAATGACATTCTTCTCGACAAAAGCTATCCACTTTTATTGCCTCACAATTTATTCGTAGTTTTATTCTCACAAAGTACTTGTAGTTTTACTCTCGCAAAATAGTTTCATACTTGTTTCCGGTAAAGCAAACGTCAAGTGTGCCTAGAGTTGTATCCGTGGTCGATAGAACTTAACGAAATATTTGTTCTGTCTTTAGCTCCTCGTTGGGTTTGACACTCTTATTTATCGAAGAAGGCAACAAACGATCCCCGATACTTGTGGGTTATCAGTGTTGTCTTGCATTTTCACTGACATTTGGGACTGCATCGAATAAACCGTCGATAGCCGAAATATAATCGCTCGGCGGGCGTCGGCTAAGAAGAGAGAGACGGGGGAGGGAGAAGAGATCACCCGCCTGTCGTGCATGGACTCCCAGAAATATATGGTGATGATGTGAGGTGGGCCATGCGGGAGTCCGAACCGCTTCCAAGCCCGCTTCGGACCGCCCTGGCCCACCAGAAAACCCCTCCCCCCTCCCTCGCATGTTCCTCCCTCAAACGCCAGCTGCCCGCATTCATAGCAAGTAGTACTAGTAAAATACTGGGCTATAAGCCCGCTTATGTGGTGGAGAGAGAGTCATTGACCAATTTAAGGTGTGGGCTCTGCAAGAGCCCGTCTCTACACGTGCTCCTAGGTATAAAAAACTATTTCTAAAAAAAGAGGTATAAAAAACAATTGTGTCTAAAAAAGGAAGGTAAAAAACATTTGAGAGGAAATAGATAGAGAGAAAGTGACAAAAAGTTTTAACCTTATAGTCAACACTGTGGTAGTACATGAGGAAGGAGGGAGTTGTGCACATGCCAAGTTCACTGGGCTGCCGTGTATCCTATGAAGAAGCACTTCTCTGATTTGGGTTCGAGCTTATCAGGCTGAAGCTTTTTCACATAAGCATCGCAACCCCAAACTTTAAGAAAGGACAACTTATGTTTCTTGCCAAACCTATTTAAAGCGAATGCAGCTGCCTCTAATGCATTACCCCAAAATTATAGTGGTAAATCGGTAAGAGACATCATAGATTGCACCATATCAAGTAAAGTACGGTTATGACATTCAGACAGACCATTACGCTGTGGTGTTCCAGGTGACATGAGTTGTGAAACTATTCCACATTGTTTTAAATGAAGGCCAAACTCGTAACTCAAATATTTGCCTCTGCGATCAGATCGTTGAAACTTTATTTTGTTGCTATGATGATTCTCCACTTCAGTCTGAAATTCTTTGAACTTTTCAAATGTTTCAGACTTGTGTTTCATCAAGTAGATATACCCATATCTGCTCAAATCATCTGTGAAGGTCTGAAAATAACGATACCCACCGCGAGCCTCCACACTCATCGGACCGCATACATCAGTATGTATTATTTCCAATAAGTCAGTGGCTCGCTCCTTACTGTTATGGTAGAGTTCTCGATGTCATAAATGTCATAATCAAACGCATGTTCACATCATTAGCCTCCCTATCATTACTAGGATCTTCATTACATATGATACATCTCCAACGTATCTATAATTTTTGATTGTTCCATGCTGTTATATTATCATTCTTGGATGTTTTACAACGATTTTATAGCAACTTTATATCATTTTTGGGACTAACCAATTGAGATAGTGCCCAGTGCCAGTTGTTGTTTTTTGCTTGTTTTTTACTTCGCAGAAAATCAATACCAAACGGAGTCCAAACGCAGCGAAACTTTTTGTAGATTTGTTTTTGGACCAGAAGACACACGACGGGCCAAGGGGGGCTCCGAGGGGAGCACAACCCACCTGTGCGTGCCTGGGGGCCCAGGCGCGCCCTGGTGGGTTGTGCGCACCTCGGCCGCCTCCCGCACCTCCTCTTTGCTCTATAAATACCCCCGAAAATCCAAAAACCCTAGGGGAGTCAACGAAACACAATCCCAGGCGCCACAAGTTCCAGAAACCACGGATCCAATCTAGACACGATCATAGAGGGGTTCATGATCCTCATTGGTGCCTCTCCGATGATGTGTGAGTACTTCATTGTAGACCTACGGGTCCATAGGCAGTAGCTAGATGGCTTCCTCTCTCTCTTTTGATTCTACATAGAATGGTCTCTTGGAGATCTATTTGATGTAACTCTTTTTGTGGTGTGTTTGTTGGGATCCGATGAACTTTGAGTTTATGATCAGATCTATTTTATCCAGGAAAGTTATTTGAGTTTTGATCTCTTATATGCATGATTGCTTATAGCCTTGTATTTCTTCTTCGAATCTTTAGTTTAGTTAGGCCAACAATACCAATTTTTCTTGCCTTGGGAAGAGGTGCTTTTTGATGGGTTCGATCTTACGGTGCTCAATCCCAGTGACAGAAGGGGATATGACATGTATGCATCGTTGCTATTAAGGATAACAAGATGGGGTCTATTCCTACATGCATAGATCTTGTCTACATTTTGTCATCGTTCTTATTGTGTTACTCTGTTTTTCCATGAACTTAATACACTAGATGCATGCAGGATAGCGGTCGACGTGTGGAATAATAGTAGTAGATGCAGGCTGGAGTCGTTCTACTAATCTTGGACGTGATGCCTATATAATTAATGATCATTGCCTGGATATCATCATAATTATTTGAACTTCTATCAATTTCCCAACAGTAATTTGTTTACCCATCATATGCTATTTTTCTCGAGAGAAGCCACTAGTGAAATCTGCGGCCCCTTGGTCTCTTCTTTATCGTATTTCCCTTCGAGATCTATTTTTATTTGCTTTTATTTTTAGGTCTATTAATCCAAAAACCCAAAAATACCTTGCTTCATTTTCATTATTTATTTTATTTCGCATTTCCGCGAGATCTATTTATTCAATCTACTACAAATTTATCTATCTTTTTACCCCGGAGGGATTGACAACCCCTCTTACACGTCTGGTTGCAAGTATTTGTTTTTTGTGTGCAAGTACCATTTACATAGTGTTGCGTGGTTCTCCTACTGGTTCGATAACCTCTGTCTCATCATTGAGGGAAATACCTACCGTAGCCGTGCTGCATCATCCCTTCCTCTTTGGGGAAATACCGACGTAGTTGAAGCCACATCAAAAGGAATTTCTGGCGCCGTTGCCGGGGAGACATCCTCAACATGTATCAGGTTCCTAATCACAAATATCATCTCCTTGCAATTTACATTATTTTCCATTTGCCTCCCGTTTTCATCTCCCCCACTTCACAAATTTGTCGTTTTATTTGCCTTCTGTCTTCTGCCTTTTTCTCGTTCGATCATATGTTTGCTTGTGTTTCCATGTGCCTTATATTTTTCTTGCATCTTTGCTTGCTAAAAATCTATTGTTATGGATCCACTCAAAGTTTTCTACCTGCGTCATCTTCGATCCATATGTGCTTGTGCTGAAACCCCAACTAGTTTAGTTGAGGGAAAATCATTAGATGAGCATGCTCATTTGGCGTGTCATCGTTTGTCTGGAAAAGGGAAGCTCTTATGGAATCAAATAAATTGTTTGCTATGCTATGCTTGGAATATTTGTGAAATTTGTGATTTTACTTGTTGCTCTAAGAACCCTAAAAACACCTCCCCTATCTATCTGAGTTTAATGACAATGAAATCTTATCTTCTTATGCCAAGGAGGTTTATAGTTACTATGATATCGAACAAATTGAAGAATTTGTTGCTTTTAAGGGTGCTTATGAAGTTGCTTCTTTGATTGAAAAGTATGATATTACTCTCTTCAAATATGAAAATTTTGACATACTTTTGATATGAAAACTAAGCTCATAATGCCTACGCTAAAGAATTTATTGAGAGAATGTCCTCTGCTTTGGAAGAAAATAATGATATGCATGAAGCTATGGATAATTATGATTCTGTTGATTTGATTGAATTATCCCCTCTTGATGAGCATGATGCTTGCCATTCTTGTGGCCATGATGCCAATATTAATGATGCTTATGGAGACGAACTTGCTATGGTTCCTTATGTTAAACATGAAATTGTTACTATTGCACCCACACTTGATAGCTCCTTGAATCAAAAGCATAATTGCAATGATATTATTATAAATTCTCTTAATGCCAACTGTGTTAGTGATGTGCAAAACAACAATCTTGGGGATGCTTGTTTTGTTATGTCTGCTACTTATTGCAATGGTCATGATTGGGGTGATCATGATTCTTATGATGTTGATAGTTTATTTAAGCCTCATGATGAATATGTTGGCAATAATATTAAAAGTGGGTTCTGAAGAGTGTCAAGTCTAGCTAAAAATAATCCCACATATTTGGCGAGTGTTCAATCTGATGAAATTTTTGATAAAAGTGGGCTTGGAGAGGTCATGACTTTATTTGATGATAATCCCACTATTTTGGAAGAGTGTCAACTTTGCATGCATGTGGATCATGAAGAGAAAATTATATATGATAGCTACATTGTTGAATTTGATTATGATCCTACTTGTAATTATTATCAGAGAGGAAACTATGGTTGTAGAAATACTCATGTTACTAAATTACCTATCATTATGTTGAGATCGTCAATGTTTTATTCCTCTTCTTTGCATATGTTAGATGTTTCTTGCCTTGATAATTCGTTTGCTTATAAAATTCCTATGCATAGGAATTAAATGATGCTCTCTTTGTGTTTCAATTTTTATCATTCATGTGAGCATCATTGAAATCTCAAGCCTATCTTAATGGCTATAAAAGAAAGGGCATGTTGGGAGGCAACCCGATGAATAAATCTTATTTTTGACTTTTTCTTTCCGTTCTTGAGTGATTGCACAATTATTCTACAATTATGATTGTGTTTTTTATGTTTTAATTAGTGTTTGTGCCAAGCAAAGCCTTTGGGATCATGTTGGGGGATAATTGATTTGATCTTGTTGAAAAACAGAAACTTTTGCGCTAGGTAAAACAATTTTAATTTATCACATAAGCGCGATAAAATCCTGATTTTTTTACACAAGATTGATACACAAATTTCCCTTGTTTTCTAATTTTTTCAGAATTTGTGAGTTACAGAAGTATTTGAAGTTTTCATATTGCTACAGACTGTTCTGTTTTTGACAGATTCTGTTTTCTTTGTGTTGTGTGCTTATTTTGATGAATCTATGGTCTTTATTGGAGGGTATAAGCCATGGTAAAGTTGGAATACAATAGATATAATGCAAAATAAAATAAGAATGGGTTTGCAACAGTACTTGGAGTAGTAATTTGCTTTGTTATACTAATGGATCTCACAAAGGTTTTGTTGGGTTTTGTGTGATTGAAGTTTTCAAGTTTTGGGTGAGATCACGATGGATGAAGGAATAAGGAGTAAGAAGAGCCTAAGCTTGGGGATGCCCATGGCACTCCAAGTTATTATCCAAAGAGGAACAAGCAACTAAGCTTGGGGATGCCCCTGAGTGGCATCCCCTCTTTCTTCTAACCACCATCAGTATTTTACTTGGAGCTATGTTTTTATTCGTCACATATCATGAGTTTTCCTTGGAGCGTCTTTTATGAGTATTTGTGTGTTTTGTTTTTTATTTTGTGTCATCTATCCTTGCTGGACACACCTACTTGAGAGAGTCAAATTATGCTATGATTTGTTAGAATTGTTCTTTGTGCTTCACTTAAATCTTTTTGAGCTATGGAATTGCTCTAGTGCTTCACTTATATCTTTTTGAGCAGGTGTGCTTTGTTATTTTTGAAACATTTCTCTCATATTTCACTTAGATTTATTTGAGAGTTAGTAAATTTTTTAGAAATACTCTCATGATTCACTTAAATTATTTTGAGACAAGAAATTTTTTTATGCTCATGTTCTTCACTTAGATGTGTTTGAGCTATCAAAAGCAACATATGAAATTAGACCCAAAGTGATATATATTCAAGAGGGTTATAATAAAAACTTTCATGAAGATCATTGTACAAAATAAACTTGATTCTTTGTAATAGTTTTTCGGTATGATGATATAATATGTGAGTCATGTTGATGAGTAATTATGCTTTAGTAAGAATATTGATGTTAAGGTTTGTGATTCCCTATGCAAGCATGAAAGTCAATAGTTATGCAATGAAATTACATCCTACTTGTGGTGCATTATTTGGTGTTAGTTATGCTTAATGCTCTCTTATGAGATTTTTCATTTCTTAGTTGGATGATTCTCAATCTTTTGCTAGCCTTCACTTGTACTAAGTTGGATTTCTACTTATGCATCCAAAATCCTTAAACCCAGTTTTTGCCATATGAGTCACTATACCTACCTATATGTGGTGTTTCCGTGCCGTTCTAACCAAATTTATATGTTCCATCTCTAATTTTCAAAATAAATTTCCTTTTTGTGTGCTCATACCACTCATGAAACGGTAGGGGGTGGCTGATATTTTTCCATGCTAGATGTGTTATTCTCAAGATGAGTGTTTATTCACTTGTCATTGCACGAGGGCACGACAAATGTATTAGGGATGTCCACTTCCGAAATGAAAAATGAATTTACTTTATGTTGTCAAATAAAAACTTCCTTGGAAAGTGTTGGTATGGACGGTACCCGTGGATTCGGTTAGCCATGGAATGTGAAAGGATGGTGGAAAAAGGAATAAAATTTATTTTCTGTTTTGGAACCGCCTATGATATATCTAGCATGGAAAGTATTGGGAACTGCTCAATCATTTTCGTTGACAGGAAAGGCATGCCACCCAAAATGTTTTATCTCTATCTTTTTTTGCCTTGAGCTCTGGCACCTCTACAAATCAATACTTCCCTCTGCGAAGGGCCTTTCTATTTACTTTATGCACACTACTGCAGGATGCTGCTAACGCGACACTATGATCACAGACCCTTTGATGAAACTGTGTGCGATGCAATAATCGCAAACAGTGGTATAAAAAAGTCAAAAAGGTGCAAAACGTTTGCGATGATGGATGCATCGAACACGGTTTAGATTTTAGTTGTGTGTGCAATGCAGGGCATACAGTTCAGTTCAATTAATTGTTTGTGATGAGGAGGAACAAAAGAAACGGGCAGCTAGATGACGGTGGGTGTGATATATAGCATACGGTTCACTCGGATGAACTGTTTTTGATTAGGCAACACAAAAGAAACAGTCAGCCAGATCAAGGTGTGTGTGATATACGGCATGCGGTTCACTCAGGTGAACTGTTTGTGTTGAGACAAGAGAACAAAAATGGTTCAATATAACAAGATGTGCGTGATACGTGGCAAACAGGTCTGTAATCAGAAATGTGTGCGGAGACTGATAATAACACAGACGATTGCTTCTAATAAGACGTATGTGATATGCTCTGTCTACACAACATCTACTGGCCATTGGGCGACAGGCGGTCATCCGGGTACGCAATAAGAATGCGAAGAGGCATCCTATATTAGCAAGGACTAGCTGTTCCACCAATAGCTCATCTAAGAGAACTCTCAAGTTAACTGTGCTCAGGATGGAGAAGTCATCAGTTGGGTGACTACATGGGAAGTTGTCTTGATGTTAAATAAACTGATGGGATGGGTCATATAGGTCAAATTAAATGACCTCTATGATCCATCCCATCAGTTAAATTAAACTCGAGGTCCTTGTTTTTTAACACATGTTAAAGAAGGTCTACCGCATTACTTTTCGACAATGTGCGATATGTGGCTTACAGTTGATCCATCCGACCTGTTTGTGATGGAATAAGATGTGTGTGTTGTGGGAAAATGCTTGCTAGTATACAACCGTTTGCGATTGATGAATTCATCACCGACGAGTTCCCTCGTGTGGTCCGTGTTCATCTGATCATCATCTAGTTCTTGTGCTAGCTTGATGTTCCTTATATGCTAAGTTTCCATTAATTGATGGTGTTTTATGAACACACAACCGTCTCCCGCCATTTCCTCACCTATTTCCCGCCACCCAGCGATATTGCGCATAAACCTAGGTGGCGCACGACACACGGAGGCAACAAGCGAAGCCTGTAGCACATCCACCTTTTCCAAGCATGCATGCCAACCCACCAAAGAGCCGCCTCTGCCATCAACCTCGTCGACGAGGAAAACGAGCAGGTGCCACGGCCCGTCAAGGTCGAGGCACCCCCCGACAACGCGATGGATGACGTCGTGATGCGCGTCACCGCCATGGTTGAGCAGACCTTTCGCGCATGGCGCTTCAGCGCCCTGGATCAAGATAGGCATGTCAGCGCAGAGAGGCTGCAGCGCGCCGCACAACATGATTGATGGTGCGCCGCAGAGCAAGCTAGGCGTGTCCGCGCCGATAGGCTGTGGCTCGCCGCACGGCGAGACCGTTGGAGCGCCGCAGAGCGAGAGTCGCAGTGTGCCGCACAGCAATAGCGGATCCTTCAGCGCTTTCCTGCTGTCGACGAGGCATCGTAGCTGGCTACACGTCCCGTCAGTACCCCCATTCCTCGCCAGGAGTGGGCAGAGGCCCTCTGCACCGTATTTGCACCACAGGTTGACCGCGCCGTACTTGCACCGGACGCCCACCACACCGTTCGCTTGGGTCGCACCGTTCGCCTTGTCCACGGACCGCTCGATGCTAACGCGCTCATCGGTAGGCTCAACCGCCTCCTTGGCCCAGGTGTCCACCTGGGCGCGGTAGAGGAACATGGCCGTCGCATCCTCGAGCTAGTGATCTCCGATGAAATAGCCAACTTGGAGGTCGAGATCGCGGTCCATATGTACCGCGAGCATGTCGACCGCTTGGACTAACGCCTGCACGAGTTCAGAGAAAGCCAAGAGCTACCGTAGGCAAGGGTTGCTGGTCATGGTCTCATGGACATGTTTTATTTTGTTGAGTCATTTTGACGTGGATAGCTATGTATTCACAGCAATCATAGTATTGCTCTGTTTCAATGTGTGTACTCTGTTTTCCGTTCTTATATGTTCTATTTCAATGTGTGTATATACGCTTTCCATTCTGTATATGTGGATGACAACAGCTAGATTCAAATTAGTATACAAAAACAGATAGAACATGGAATTCATAATATATATATATATATATATATATTATTCATTAGTTCATCACTGAATATATATAATATCATCATATATATGTGATGATACTTAACTACTAGGTACAATGTATAAAATTGGAAATAAACAATACTAAAACTAATAATACCTTCTGGGGCCAGTATTCCGGCAGCCCCTCGCCAGCAGCTCCTTGGTGTGCGGCGTCTTCCCAGTGCGGAGGCAGTACTCCGCCTCCTCTGTCTCGCAGCGCTGACGTACCGATCTGCATCTTGCTGGCGGACTACCACGAACGGTCTTGCCATTTTGTTGGGCGCCCACCGGAGCTCCTCATCGGTGGCACGCTGGAGCTTATCGGCCCACCTCCATGCAACAACGAGGCGCCCAGCTCCTTTGAACTTCCTCGCGAGGCACCCGTCTTCGTACACCTCCTCCGCACGATGACACGCTCGCCCCCAAAGCTCCGCCACCTCCTTTTTCCAGGCGGCATCACGGGCTTCACAGGCCGCCTGGTACCTGTCTTACTCCGCCGCCATCTCCTTCTTGAACGCCACTCGCTTGGCTTTATCAGTCAGCGGCAATGACTTCCACAGACAAAGATTGTACCGCCACCCAAACCAATCCAAAGTTGGGGCCTCCAGCGCAACCTCGTCCGGCGGTGCGTAGGGGTCCTCATCGCTGCTATTCGAGTGAGCGTCCTCGGGGGGCGGCAACTCCTCGCCGGTGCATGGGCAAACCGACAACGCCATGGTAGAGATTTGAGAGAGAGAGGGCGAGTGAGGGGAGGATGTAGATGAGAATGCAGGCGTGATGACGTGAGCAAGGTAGTATTTCTTGGCGGCCAGAACATAGATCGACGGGAACAGTACACACGTCGGTCGTTGGAATTTACTATACACATGATCCCCGCAGCTAAATCCATGTGTGAACTTGATAGCTGATGGTATACAATACAGAACCGTGTCTGATTAATGGCCCCCGCCACTCACCTAGCCAACCTCGATCCGTGAAATAGAGTGCCAATCGTGTGGGGGCCGGTTGCCTTTCTAGATATTTACATTATCTTTTTTGAACACCAAATATTTACATCGTCTGATGATTTTTTAACTCGCACACAGGTACATAAAAATATGATTTTTGTTAAACCATTAAGGTTAGCCGTGGCATGCAGATGTAGTTCAAATTTGAATTACGGTCCTTAAATGGCTAGAAAATCACTTAAATGTCTTTAAAAGGTCAAATGGCCCCTAGAATTTTCCAAATTTTGTTGTAGTAGTGCATGTTAAACGTAGAAAAAATTTCAAGGGTGTAAGAGGAAGCTATCTCCCATTCATCATCAAACATGCATTGTTCCCTCTCGGAACCACGAGCCTTCTAGTGAGTTGCTCCGGTTTGCGAGGGGTGTGTCTCCAAACTTTTGTCAAATAGGCCAATTTTTTACCACACCATCTTGGTGTCATGACATTACATCAAGCAAGGTTTCATGTTTTTCTGATCATTTTTTAATTTTTTGGAATTTAAATGCCATGGCACTCCATGCATGAGTCGATGCCATGAGACCAATATGTTTGAAAATTCCTTCTAATTTACTACACATTGAATTAACTTGCACACAAGTACATAAGTATGATTTTTCAAACCGTTATGGTTATCCGTTGCATGTAGATGTTGTTCAAATTTGAATTACGGTCAATAAATGGCTACAAATCACTTAAATGTCTTTAAAAGGTCAAATAACCCCTGAAATTTTCCAAAATTTCACATGACACTTGTATTAGTGCACGTTAAATGTAGAAAAAATCTGAAGGCCGTAAGGGGAAGCTATCTCACGTTCGTCATCAAACATGCATTGTTCTCTCTTGGAAACACAAGCCTTCTAGTGAGTTACTTTGGTCTGTGAGGGGTGTGTGTCCACACTTTCATCGAACATGCCAAATTTTTTACCACATCATCTTGGTGGCATGACATTACATCACGCAAGGTTTCATGTGTTTCTGTTTTTTTTAATTTTTTGGAATTTAAATGCTATGGCACTCCATGCTTGATTGTGTCATAGCCGTTAGACCAATATGTTTGAAAATTCCTTCCAATTTACTGTACATGGAATTAAATTACACACAAGTACACAAAATATGACTTTTTAAACCGTTATGGTTAGTTGTTGCATCTACAAGTAGTTCGAATTTGAATTATGGGCATTAAATGACTAGAAAATCACTTAAATGTCTTAAAGGTCAAATGGCCCTAGAAATATTCCAAAATTTGACATGACAGTTGTATTGGTACTACAAATTTTCTCGTACATTTAAAACACCATCCGTTACCACTTTAGTCAAAATTCGTCTTTCATAGCTAATAAAAAATATCCACAAAATCACACACAATTTGTTTGTAGGAACCGTTTGTGATGAAAATTTCTGGGTCTATTTAAGTATTCCTCCTTAAGCTTCGCCAGCTCGTCTCCTCCAGTGCCGGCAACCCCCGAATCCATGAATCCTGATCCCCATTCCCGCACCACCTTCTTGCAAAGTTGACGCCATGGAAACGCTTCATGAAGGCCCATACGATGGCCGCATCCTCCCCGAGCGCCGCCGCCTGTGCCAAGAGTGCGGCCGCCTGCGCCGAGAGTGTCGCCGCATATGCGAGAGGGCATCTGCGGCAGCTGACAGGGAAGCTGCAGCAGCCGAGACGGCTACAGCAGCTGCTGCGATGGCAGTTGCAAACGCCAAGAGCACTCGAGCTGTCGTCCGTGCCGCCGATGTCGCCCTGGCTCAGGTCGAGGCCATCCACGCCAAGATCGAGGACGCACACAACAAGATATTCCAGGCCACCTCGGAATCCAACATGCAACCCACGTAGGAAAAGGTGGCGGTGGCCATGGAGCACCTGCTTCTTCATGAGATCGCCGAGCTGGAGCTTGAGATGCAGGAGGCAGCGGAGATCGAGGAGCGCCGGGAGGAGGAGTTGCACGTGGCCGAGGTCGAGGTAGAGAAGAGTCTGTTCGTCGAGGAATTGGTGGTGGAGTACCAATGCGAGCTCTGGCGTGGCCACTACTACAAGTACTACAACCTTGAGGACGGCGCCGAGGACGAGGACGAGGACGCGGTCGACTTCAGCAGGGGGGCGCGAAGTCCACCAACAGTGGCATCTCACCAGGACAAGTCATCGACGTCTCATCTCACACCGGCGATGCATAGGTCGGCGCGGTGGTGGATTTGTTAAAATTATGCGTACTTAGGCTTTGTTTTTAATGTTGGTCTTTTGTTAGAACAATGTTTAGGTCAACTGGCTCTGTTTAATTACTAAAATTGATGGATTCAGTAAGTGTGGTCTGTGTGATGTACGCTCTTTTGTGTGCCTAAATTAGCAAGCGATGTTAAATTATGCAATGACGTACCCAGGGAAATTTCCACCAAAATTTGAATTATCAAACTCATCCCATGTGCGTAAAGCAGAAGAATCGTCTGCGTTGCACACAATCGTTCAAAGTGAATGGTGTCCGACGGCACCGCACGCAAAGTTTCCCTGCACATTTCCAAATTTTTGGCCTATAACCAAAATATCTACCCCCGCCCCCTCCCCCTTCCCCGCCCCATTTTCTCGCCGACCACAAGTCACATTTCCCAAGTTTCCTCCTTCCTTCCTTCCTAAGCTATAGTTTCTTGTTCGCTTGCTTACTCACTCTTTTCGTCTCGCATCCTACCGCCGGGGTCGCCATGGTCTTCTTCAGTGACCTCTCCAGTGGTTCCTCCTCCTATGATGACTCCTTCACCACCCAGGTATGCCTCTCTTCTCTCTCTCGGGCTATGACTTAGAATGAAGGATTTTAACCGGACAGTCGATTTGGGTCATTTCTTCCTCTTGTAGCTCCCTAGGACCATCAGTTGCAACGAATGGAGCAGTGTGGCTGAAGATCCGTCCGTGCGCTGTCACTATCAATCTCCATGCATGAAGCTGGTTGCGTTTGAATCTGTGGATAGTGGGAGGAAGTTTCTGGCATGTGCAGAAAAGGTTAGACCCTCTTTTGTTGTTACAAATCATTTGTTAGATGTGATTCAGACACTTTCACGGTCCCAACCCATTCATACCACACCTTCAACCAAACGCATCCTAAGATAGTGTCACAGTTTGTACCTAGTATCTAAAAATGTTGCCATCTCATCAGCGGTGCCATTAGAAAATTATTTGGCACTGCTTCAGCAGTTTGTGCAACCAACTTTGGTCCACACATCCGAGCAGCCAAGCAGTAAGATACTAATTCTTTATGGCACGAAGGAACTGGGCATCGGAGCAACTAGGTGCTCCGGAGTCCGGGTCCTTGATTTTTTTTCCGCTGCATTGGCTCACCACTGCAGGGCACCGATGTGAGATGTAGCAACAGTTGTCTTTACACCGGTTTTGGCATACATGGTGGACGACATTAGTGCTATTAGTTCCGTGTTACTAAATTTGTGCATGTACACACCTGTTAGTATTAATTTGTTGTCATCCAAACACTATTGCTATGTTGTTGCAGTTATATTTACCTTCCTCATAAAATGTTCAATTTGTTATTAGTAGTACATGAGGAAGAACTTGTAGCGTTGTTGTAGTTAATTATAGCTTCTGATGTTTCAGAATTTGGTTATTGTCTCAGTAGCAATTAATTCATTTGCACATTGATATTTTTGAGAAGATATGTCATAATTAACATGTTTCTTCAGTTTTTCAAAATAATTATTGGTGATTTTCTATGTTTCTATAAACCCATTTCCCCTACAATTGTTATTGATCTAGTTTTAAATATTATAGGATGAACGGAAGTGTTCTTACTTGAAGTGGGTTGATCAAGAGTGGCCACAGTCTTTGAAGGTGTGCCTAGCAAAGCTCTGGAGCATGTATGAGGAAGAGAACAGAGGTAGGCTTAGAGAAAGTGTTGTCAATGTTGAAGAATATTTGAAGTTGCGGAATAAAAAGAGGAAGGTGGAGAATCAGCTCAGATTTTTTAAATCAGACTTTGCTAAGATGGTGTTGGCGAAGGAGGAGGCACTTTCCCAGTTGGATAGTGCAAAACAGGTTCTTACTGAACTCAAAGCAGAGATGAATAAGACGTGCCTGGATGATCTCAATTAGGGAAATGTATATATTGTTCTACTATTGTTCTTATGAAGTTGAACTAGCTATATGTTGTACTGTGCTGTTTTCAGGTAGCTATCATACTCTGATGTTAAAATATATTTATGTGCCTGATATGAAATTGGCAAACAACTGTTCGTTATGAAATGTGAATTTGCGTAATACTGGAATTATTAATTGTAAACTAATAAACCTGCTAAATTGTTCATGGAACTTTGCAAACGGTTCTAGCAGTAAAAGCACTTGTGATGGATAGCCCAATGCCACACGGTTTTCTTCATCAAATCATGTATGATGTAGTTGATAAAAGCAACCGGTTAACCAAGGCAGAGCATGTGTGACAGTTACACCTTTCACATAGGAGCCTATACATAAAACTATGTGGGATGTACATACGAATGGAAATGTTTTCCCTGGTTAACTGTGTGGGATGTGCATAAGAACGGAAACATATTCCTTGGATTGACTGTGTGTGATTTACATACGAACGGAAATATTTTTCTGGGATTCACCGTGTGGGATGTACATACGAACGGAAACGATTGGGTTTCGGTGCCTCGCCCGATCGCACACGAGCTCATTTTGCCCCAGCCAGTGTGCCAGGATGGCCTATCCCCTACGGTTTTTGGGTCGTGTGGGAAGGACCCCCTATCGCCCACACTCACTTGGTGACGGTTCCAAATGTCGTCGCGGAAAGGGGTTAAAACCCGTTTGTATAGCACCGACGCGTACCAGTGGCAATTTTTATTTTTATTTGAGTCTCCATCTTCTCTTATAAAGCACCAACTAAGGGGCACTACGGTTGTACTTGAGCATTGGGTGTAGCTAATATGCGAGTGTGTTTCGTGAATGGATCAATGATTGAGCATAATGGGCTAGGGATAACTTGCTTTAGTGTTGATATTTTGAAAGACATGGTTGCTTGTTGATATGCTTGAGTATTGAAATCTTCATGTCAAAACTAGACTATTGCTTTGAATCATATAAAATTCCAAATATCCATGCTACAAAAGAAAAGAATATGTGATGAACATGTTAGCCAGCATTCCAGATAAAAAATTCTGTTTTTACCATTTACCTACTCGAGGACGAGCAGGAATTAAGCTTGGGCATATTGGTACGTCTCAAACGTATCTATATTTTTTATTGTTCCATGTTGTTATATTATCATTCTTGGATTCTTTACAACCATTTTATAGCAACTTTATATCATTTTTTGGGACTAACCTATTGACATAGTGCCCAGTGTAGCTGCTATTTTTGCTTGTTTTTTACTTCGCAGAAAATCAATACCAAACGGAGTCCAAATGCAGTGAAACTTTTTGGATATTTTTTTGGACCAGAATACACACGATGGGCTAAGGAAGTACCAGAGGGGGGCTACAAGGGGAGCACAACACACCTGAGTGTGCCTGGGGGCCTTGGCGCGCCCTGGTGGGTTGTGCCCACCTCGGCCGCCTCCCGCACCACCTCTTTGCTCTATAAATACCCCGAAAATCCAAAAAGCCTAGGGGAGTCAACGAAACACAATTCCAACCGTCGCGAGTTCCAGAAACCACAGATCCAATCTAGACACCATCACGGAGGGGTTCATCATCCTCATTGCTGCCTCTTAGATGATGTGTTAATAGTTCACTGTAGACCTACGGGTCCGTAGGCAGTAGCTAGATGGCTTCCTCTCTCTCTTTTGATTCGCAATACAATGGTCTCTTGGAGATCTATTTGATGTAACTCTTTTTGCGGTGTGTTTGTTGGGATCCGATGAACTTTGAGTTTATGATCAGATCTATTTTATCCATGAAAGCTATTTGAGTTTTGATCTCTTAAATGCATGATTGCTTATAGCCTCGTATTTCCTCTTCGAATCTTTGGTTTAATTAGGACAACGAGATCGAGTTTTCTTGCCATGGGAAGAGGTGCTTTGTGATGGGTTTGATCTTACAGTGCTCAATCCCAGTGACAGAAGGGGACATGACACGTATGTATCGTTGCTATTAGGGATAACAAGATGGGGTCAATTCCTACATGTATAGATCTTGTCTACATCATGTCATCGTTCTTAGTGCATTACTCTGTTTTTCCATGAACTTAATACGCTCGATGCATGCTGGATAGCGGTCGATGTGTGGAGTAATAGTAGTAGATGCAGGTAGGAGTTGGTCTACTAATCTTGGATGTGATGCCTATATAATGATCATTACCTAGATATCGTCATAATTATTTGAAGTACTATCAATTGCCCAACATAATTTGTTTACCCACTGTATGCTACTTTTCTCGAGAGAAGCCACTAGTGAAATCTACAATCCCGGGGTATCTTCTCTATCATATTTGCCTTCGAGCATCTTTTTATTTGCTTTTATTTTCAGATCTATTAATCCAAAAACCCAAAATTACCTTGATGTAATTTTTTATTATTTATTTTATTTCGCGTTTCCGCGAGATCTATTTATTCAATCTGCCACGAATTTATCCATCTTTTTACCCGGGAGGATTGACAACCCCTGTTACACGCCGGGTTGCAAGTATTTGTTCTTTGTGTGCAGGTACCGTTTACATAGTGTTGCTTGGTTCTCCTACCGGTTCGATAACCTTGGTCTCATCACCGAGGGAAATACCTACCGTAGTTGTGCTGCATCATCCCTTCCTCTTTGGGGAAATACCGACGTAGTTCAAGCCGCATCAACATACTAGTTGAGATACTTCATAGGGGGCAAACAATGTTACATTACTTGCTCCATTATATAGATGATACATCAGTTGATTCAAATGTAGCTAGGCCAAGGATGTTATAGAGGCGTGCATGTATGCATGCTACCAACTCAACAGTTCAATTGCTTGTTTGCTTGAGGCTTAGTTAAATTGCTCTTTTCAATTGCTTTATTTTTCCTCAGTTAATGAGATGCCCAAATAATGATGTCTGATGTAGGGTTATAACTATTAGTTGACATAATTAAATGCCTTACCGTCTCATTACTCTGGCAAAATGTGTCTGAAGCTTTTGAATTCTATTAACCAACTATTAATGCATGAGGCTTACAATTTAGTTTATACGAGGCTAATGATTGCATAGTTTTACTTGTTGTAGTAGGTTTGTGTGAATATATCTGCAGTTCATTATGCTCCCTAAGACTCTTTTGGAACATGGCACACAATGTTCTAGCTAGTTAATACGAGCTATAGAATGGCTAACTGCTTTGCTTACTTGTACACAAGATATATATAAATTTGTTATATGTCTGTGTTTTGGATTTGGTCCCGACATCATGCTCCATTGGTGAGCTACGAGCATATCTCTGTACGCGGGCTGTACAGACTACCATTTTTATAATTTTTTAAATATCACCGCCTTATGCTTCATGATGTGTACATTATTGTTAGTCCGATTTTGCCTTGTAGAAGATAGTCTGTCTTGCTCGCTTAACTCTTGTAACTATATTTTTGACCTAGTCATGTGTACTTACAGAAATATTTCAGGATCAAGTGACATCAACACAACGATCTCATACCACGGCGGCATGGCCGTTACTGATACGTCTCCAACGTATCTACTTTTCCAAACACTTTTGCCCTTGTTTTGGACTCTAACTTGCATGATTTGAATGGAACTAACCTGGACTGACGCTGTTTTCAGCAGAATTACCATGGTGTTATTTATGTGCAGGAGCAAACATTCTCGGAATGACCTGAAACTTCATGGTGCCACTTTTCAGAAAATAAGAAAAATACCTGCCAAAGATGAAGGCCAGGGGCCCACCACCTTGCCACAAGAGTGGGGGCGCGCCCCCTACCTCGTGGGCCCCCTGTTGCCTCTCCAACTCCACCTCCATATATTAAGTTTCAATGAGAAAAAAATCAGAGAGAAGAAATCATCGCATTTTAGGATACGGAGCCGCCGCCAAGCCCTAAAACCTCTCGGGAGGGCTGATCTCGAGTCCGTTCGGGGCTCCGGAGAGGGGAATTTGTCGCCATCGTCATCATCAACCATCCTCCATCACCAATTTCATGATGCTCACCGCCGTGCGTGAGTAATTCCATCGTAGGCTTGCTGGACGGTGATGGGTTGGACGGGATCTATCATGTAATCGAGTTAGACTTGTTAGGGTTTGATCCCTAGTGTCCACTATGTTCTGAGATTGATGTTGTTATGACGTTGCTATGCTTAATGCTTGTCACTAGGGCCCGAGTGCCATGATTTCAGATCTGAACCTATTATGTTTTCATCAATATATGAGTGTTCTTGATCCTATCTTGCAAGTCTATAGCCACCTATTATGTGTTATGATCCGTTAACCCCGAAGTGACAATAATCGGGATACTTACCGGTGATGACCGTAGTTTGAGGAGTTCATGTATTCACTATGTGTTAATGCTTTGTTCCGGTTCTCTATTAAAAGGAGGCCCTAATATCCCTTAGTTTCCGTAAGGACCCCGCTGCCACGGGAGGGTAGGAAAAAAGATGTCATGCAAGTTCTTTTCCATAAGCATGTATGACTATGTTCGGAATACATGCCTACATTATATCAATGGACTGGAGCTAGTTCTGTGTCACCCTAGGTTATGACTGTTTCATGATGAACCGCATCCGACATAACTCTCCATCACTGATCCATTGCCTACGAGCTTTCCATATATTGTTCTTTGCTTATTTACTTTCCCGTTACTATTCACTACAAAAAAAGACACATCCGTGACATTTTGGGCCAAACAATTTTTTTCTGTCATACATATGACACTTCTATGGCGATAATTGTGACAAAACCCGGTATCATCATAGATGTGGTGGGATCCTACTTCTATGACAAAAAATCATGACAGAAAATGGGCTTTTCGTCCTGGCCGGGCCGGAGACGCAGCTACATGACATTCTTTGGGCCGTCCATGACGGAAAAAACTATGGTAGAAGCGTTCCTGGTTACGGTGGGAGGTCGGGGGCCGAGCGATGCGCGTTTCTCTCGTACACGTACGCGTGTGTGTGTGAGGCGTTGGCTCTAACTGAACCCGAGCGAGGCGTTGGGCTCTAACTAAACCCGAGCGATTGCACTACAGGCTACGCGTTACTAAACCCGAGCGATCGATCGATGGCTGTTAACTGAACCCGATCGAGCGATTCCTTCGCCACTGCTGCTAACTGAAGCCGGTCGATGGTATGAACAGTGAGCATTGCGGGGGGGGGGGGGGGGGGGGGGGGGAGTGGATGAACAGTGAGCGGTGGCGTTGCCTCTGGATGAACAGGACCCCGTGGTGTGGTGGAGGGTTGGATAAATAGTAGACGGTGGAGGGGTGCCCGTGGAGGGGTGGATGAACAGGACCCCGTGGTGTGGAGGGATGGATGAACAGTAGACGGTGGAGGGGTGGTTGAACAGGCCCCCGTGGTGTGGAGGGCTGGATGAACAGTGGACGGTGGAGGGGTGGTTGAACAGGACCCCGTGGTGTGGAGGGCTGGATGAACAGTAGACGGTGAAGGGGTGGTTGAACAGTAGCCGGTGGAGTAGCGCGCGGTGGAGGCTGGATGAACAAGAGCCCATGGAGGCTGGATGAACAGGAGCCCGTGGAGGCTGGAGGAGGTCGACGGTGGAGATGAACAGTATCCCGTGGAGTCTCGTTTTGCGGTATGCCACACCCCTCCTGATGAACAGGACCCCCGGTTCGACCGTAGCGCTCCAACACAAGTCCGTTTCCTCCGTTTTGCGGTACGCCACACCCCTCCCGATCAATAGGACCCCGTTTCGACCGTAGGAGGTCCGTTTCCTCCGTTTTGCAGTATGCCAGACCCCTCCCGATGAACAGGATCCCGTTTCGAACGTGGCCGGTCGAACACAAGGCCGTTTCCTCCGTTCGGCGGTACGCCAAGCCTCGTTTCCATCACCTGTTCTGTCCAAGCCCTCCCGATGAACACGACGCGTTCCGTTGCCTCCCGATGAACACGACGCTTTCCGTTGCCTCCCCATGAACACACGCATTCCGTTACCTCCCCATGAACATGACGCATTCCGTTGCCTCCCCAAGAACATGACGACGACGTTGTTTCTCCGTTCCGACCCAGCCATGTACACGAGCCCTGGCCGTACGTATGCGCGAGTAGGCGTTCGAGACCCTGCCCGTATGTACACATACGTGGCCGTATTTTATTTCTTGCACCCTGGCCGCTGTACGTATGTGTAAATGCTACGTGCGCGTCTCTACTACGACACGTGCGCGCATCTACTATGACACGTGCGCGCCTCTACATCGACTAGTATGTACGTACACGTTCGCGACCAGAATGACAACGCTACGTACGCTTCGACCAGGTGGGTCCCAACTATCAGGCACTTCCTTGCCTGCGAAGATGTAGCTGGTCAGTCCCAGCAGTCAGGGGCGAATCGTTTTTTTGCCCGAACGCACTTCCTTGTGTGCGAAGATGTAGCTGGTGGGTCCCAGCAGTCAGGGGGAAATGTTTTTCGTGAAATACAGTGGCCCGTCCGGTGGGTCCCAGCTGTCAGGTGGAGGAATCATTATTTTCAGCATAATAAGGAGGCACTTCCTTGCTGCGGCCGTGGACCCAGCTGTCAGCCTCTCCACCTACAGTCCACGTCCGATGGAAGTCGTTCCTACACCACGTTGACCATGCCGCGCCAAGAGCACCAGTGCGGTGGACGACGGCGAGGCCTAGGAAGGGGACAACACGGAGGCAGGGAAGACTCGGCAATTGTTTCCCACGCGGAGGGGAGTACGACTGTACAAGGGTTTACTGGTTCGTCTGCTATCGCCAGAGAATAATAGCAGGTGTGGTGAGTAGAGGGATGGCTAGGCCAGCGATGGGAGTACGGTCGGGCGGTGAGGCCTGCACGGCAGCACAGCCGGCCGCGAGGAGGAGGGAGCACGCAGTGCCGCCGGCGCTTGTTTGAGCGGCTGGAGCAGGAAGAGCAGAGATTGAAGAAGCACGACGGCCGTTGGATGGACATCCAACAGTCAGTGCTTGTGCGTCAACCTTTTTTCTTTAGGAAAGCCTCAAATCTGTGGAAAACAGCATACAACCCATCTGCCATTATTTCTAATAATTTACAGCCCATTTGCTAATTCTTAAGGTTTTTTTGGAGCCCATATTCTTTTTGTTAGCATTACAGCCCATATTGTGGCAACGGTTAAAAAATTATACGAAATTTTGCATATTTCGGTGCGGTCTGAACTGTTTTTAATCCGGAAATTTCGACTCACATTCAAACTGATTTTAAAAATAAATGTATATCAATATAAAATCCAGAAATTCTCCACGCATAAAAATTAATGTAATTTAAAATATTGAAATGGAAAAAAAGATATTTGAAACTAATTGCCGGTTTGATATGTTTTAAAAATGTACAACCCATTTCTAATTACTGATGGGCCATTTTCTCGGCCAGCCGAATGAAAGCTCTCCTCGTCTTGAAAGATTTGCAGCCCAACAGGCCTGAGAAAGCAACTTACTTGGCAAATCACAAAAAAACTAGGCTGTGGCCGTGGACCCAGCTGTCAGCCTCTCCATGTACAGTACTCTTCCGATGGAAGTCGTTCCTTGACCACGTTGACCACGCTGCGCGGTGAGCACCACGATGGTGGACGATGGCGAGGCCTAGGAAGGGGACGACGCGGGAGTGGAAGCCCGCGCGGAGAGGACTACAAGGGTTCTCCGGTTCGGCTGTGGTGTGAGGCTGCCGTCGCCGCAGGGCCTGGCCAGCGGTGGGAATAGTAGGGGCGGTGAGGCCTCTGCGGCAGCATAGCCGGCCACGGGAGGCAGGAGCATGCGGCACGACCAGCGCTGCTTTGGGCGGCTGGAGCAAGAAGACCAGATGTTGAAGAAGCACTATGGCTGTTGGATGGACATCGTACGGTCACTGGAGCTAGAATCGTTCATATTCACTAAGTTGACAAAGCCCTTCGTCCCCGTCAACATAGTAGGCCCACAAGTCAGCCTCCCAGCAAGGTGGGTCCCAGCTAGCCGGGGGAGTATTCATTTTTTTGTGCGTAATAAGGAGGCACTTCCGGTGGGTCCGAGCTGACAGTGGGGGGAATGTTTTTTTGTGAAATACGGTGGCCCGTCCAGTGGGTCCCAGCAGTCAGGGGGAAATGATTTTGTTCGCAAAATACTGGTGGCCCGTCCGGTGGGTCCCCGCTGTCAATTGGAGGAATAATTATTTTCCGCGTAATAAGGAGGCACTTCCTTGCGGCTGCCGTGGACCCAGCTGTCAGCCTCTCCACGTACAGTACTCTTCCGATGGAAGTCAGTCGTTGACCACGTTGACTGTCGGTGTCAAAACCGGCGGATCTCGGGTAGGGGGTCCCGAACTGTGCGTCTAGGCCGGATGGTAACAGGAGGCAGGGGACACGAAGTTTTACCCAGGTTCGGGCCCTCTTGATGGAGGTAAAACCCTACGTCCTGCTTGATTAATATTGATGATATGGGTAGTACAAGAGTAGATCTACCATGAGATCAGAGAGGCTAAACCCTAGAAGCTAGCCTATGGTATGATTCTTGTTGTCCTACGGACTAAAACCCTTTGGTTTATATAGACACCGGAGAGGGTTAGGGTTACACAAGGTCGGTTACAAAGGAGGAGATGTCCATATACGTATTGCATAGCTTGCCTTCCACGCCAAGTAGAGTCCCATCCGGACATGAGACGAAGTCTTCAATCTTGTATCTTCATAGTCTAACAGTCCGGCCAATGGAGATAGTCCGGCTGTCCGGAGACCCCCTAATCCAGGACTCCCTCAGTAGCCCCTGAACCAGGCTTCAATCACGATGAGTCCGGTGCGCAGTGTTGTCTTCGGCATTGCAAGGAGGGTTCCTTCTCCGAATACATCACAGAAGAATTTGAATATGAGGATAGTGTCTGACCCTGCAAAATAAGTTCCACATTCCACCGTAGAGAGAATAATATTTTCGCAGATCTAATTTGTTGGCTTGTTTTGCCAGCATGACGTTATGTCATGGCCCGGTGATTATTCGAACCGTTTCTTTTAACCAGCCCTGCATATAATGCGAGGCAGTTTTTCGACACGTCTTGTCAAAGCAGAGATCGTGCCCCCTTATTATGGGATTCTCATCAATACGGGCGTGGGTAACCCAATCATGCCATGAATTGCGGCGCTTGGGGGATAAGCGAGTTTTACCAGGCAAGTGGGGACGCTTAGTTTCGTCTGCTCATATAAAGGGATAAGGATTCACTTTTCTATCCACGCCTTCTTCGTCCTTTGCTCATCCGTTTTCGCACACTCGAGCTCTAGCGCTCAAGGCCACACTTCCACCTCAACCTTCTCCAACCATGTCCGGAGCGAGAGGCAAGTGGATTATCTCTTCCGTCACGGAGGGAGACATCGAGAAACTGAGGAGAGCCGGATACCTGCCCGACGACATCGCGCACCGGCTCCCAGATGAGGGGCAACTCATCCCCACCCCCAGGCCCCATGAGAGGGTAGTATTCCTCACCCATTTCCTCCGTGGATTGGGATTCCCTCTCCATCCCTTCATCCGGGGGCTCATGTTTTATTACGGCCTGGATTTCCACGATCTGGCCCTGAACTTCATCCTCAACATCTCGGCGTTTATCGTCATGTGCGAGGCCTTCCTCCGCATCAGGCCCCACTTCGGCTTATGGCTGAAGACCTTCAACATCAAGCCAAAGGTGGTGGGCAGCCGCCAGGTGGAGTGCGAAGGCACCATGGTGGGCAAGATGCCCAACGTAATATGGCTCGAGGGCTCCTTTGTGGAAACCATTAAGGGGTGGCAATCGGGGTGGTTCTATATCACCGAGCCGCGCGACCCTCCATGGGCAGCGGCCCCCGAGTTCTGATCTGGCATCCCCACGTGGCTCACCTCCTGGAAAGAGAAGGGCCTGTCCTGGGGTAATTCGAAAGAGCTGACCGGACTCCAAACATGTATTCAAAACATGCTGGACAAGAAGCTCAAGCTTGTCAACATAGTCCAAGTTATGCTCATCCGCCGGATACTCCCGTGCCAACAACGGGAGTTCAACTTGTGGGAATTCAATCCAGCGCAGCACCGAACTCTGAACAGGCTCTTCGACACGACTCATGAAGACGCCTGGAGGGTGCTGTTCAAAAGCGCCAAGGTCCCCCCCTATTACTAAGGATCGCGGATTCAGCGTGAAGCGCCAAGCCAGTGCGGTAAGCTGCTTTACCTTTCACAGGATACTTATTTTTTATATAGATGGACTCTATGCGGGATCTAAACTCCCGTACCTTTGATAGGACTGGCAGAAGATGGCCGGACAGATCGACTGTCCGGCTCCTTTGCCCGAAGGCCCCGCAGACGCTCTTCTGGTGAAGATGCTGACCCCGGCCCCTTATAAGGTGCCGGAGAAGACCAAGAAGGCCAAGGGAACCCGAAAGAGTTCCCGACGCTAGGCGTCGTCGCACTCACTGTCCGATGACTCTGCGGCGCACTCTTCCCCTGAAAACGAGGAAGAAGAAGAAGAAGATGCTCCTCCACCGACTAGGGGAGACAAGAAAAGGAAGGTCGCCCCTACTGGGGAGGCCGGGGGGTCCAAGAAGGGAAGGACTCTTCTTCCGGACAGTTCCACCACCGCCGACGAAGGCGAAGACGAGTGGTTGCCTAGGGTCAAGCCCCCGGGGAGATCATAAGTATTCGGATACCAGAGTAACTCATAGGATTCCTTTGTCGCACTGCTTTGCCTAATCGCCGAACATGATTATGCAGGCCGCCACGAGCCAATATCGAGGTATCATCGGATGGCTCCCTGGGCTCATCGGACATGGATAGCGATCCGGTCCCGACCGCCACCTCCCCTCATCCTACCGACAACGCCGAGGTGTTGTCTCAAGAGGCACCGGATCGAGGGGAGATAGTCCCGGAGGTGCCCCGAGGCGACCTTCCAGACTCCGGGAGCCGAGGGGACGGGCCCCCCGAGAGCTCTGAGTTCGGCCCTTAGCCGAACACCGTGCCGGACCCTCCAGTGGTTCCAGGCTCGGGCAGGCAGCCTCCTTTTAAGAGGGGCAAGACGCCTGTGCCAGTGACCTCTGTCCATCCAGAGGCACCAGACAATCTGCTGGAAGCGCTTCGCAGCGCTTCCATCGACGAGGAGCACCACACTATCATGAGTGCGGTGATCCAGAAAGTTCAGTCCGCCAAGAGCGGATTGATTGAAGCCTGTGCCAGCCTTCTAACAGGCTTCGAGGTAAGTGTTTTAAAATGTAGTAGAAATATTACCGCATAGACAGTAGCCCCTGATGCTTTGTTCGGTGTTCACAAAGAAAAGCCGAACAGAGGATCAAATAATATCGCAGGAGTCTAATATAAGTATGTCAATATGCACATGCACGCTTCACTGCTGGCGTCCACCGCACTCACTGCGGAGGTCGCCGTACTGAAGCAGGCCCTCGAGGGGTCCTGGAAATAGCTCAGCCTTGCTAAGAGGCAGCTCGAGGAGAACAAGGCTAAGTAATACCCCGTCTATAGATATGTATATGTAAAAAAGGATGCGATTGCCAAATGACAGGATCATTGTATGTTTGTCAGGGGCCATGACTGAGGTGGCGACCCTAAAGCAAGCGCTAACCCAGGCCAAAGATAAAGCGGCCCAGGAGCGCAATGAGCGAGAGAAGCACGAGGATCGGGTGGGCGAGGTGCAGCAAGAGCTCCAGGCTCTCGTGATGAAGCACGAGGCGTTGGAGCTTGACTCCAAGACGCGGGAGTCTGAGCTTGCCGCGGCCCTCGAGAGCACAAAAAGTGCCAAGGCCGAAGCCCAAAAGGCCCTCCAAAAGATCGACGCGATGAAGAAGATAGCGGCGGGTAAGGCTTTCTATATGCAAAGTAAGCATGTAAAAGTAAATTACCGATTACTTACCCGGATCCGGAGCTCTTCAGGAGCATTCGCAGATTTGCCCCGCAGTGTGTCCGATGCCGCACAATTTTACCAGGTCGAGGATGGAAGCTCGACGGAGAAGCTGTTCTGCTCTCAGTATGCTGAGGCCGAACATCCGGTGCCGATGAGCAACCAGCTGAAGCAGATGGTCGAGCTACATAAGGCGACTGATCAGGCCATGAAGGGCTTTATAGTCCGGCTGTGGCCTGGCAACGCCCTTCCGAACAGCTTCTTCGGCCTGGTGAGGCGGGTTGTGGATGCCTGCCCACGGCTGGAGGTCGTCAAGCGATCCGTCTGCATTGAAGGTGCACACCGGGCTTTCACCCATGTGAAATTGCAGTGGGTCAGGCTAGACGCCGTGAAGCTGATCAAGGAGGGGCCGCCGGAGGGCAAGGAGCACCGCCACCGCGAGATGTACTACGAGGGTGTTCTGCCGGGTGCTCGTCTCATCGCGGATGAGTGCCAAAAAGATGTAATATTTGAATGAGACTTGCTCGTGTGATCGTGTATGATGAAAACTTGTTTCATATGCGCTATGCAACGCTTGTTTGAATTTAAAATATTACCTTCTGTTTGGCCGTTTATCCAATCTGAGAGATGGCTAGTCCTCGGCTTCTGCCCCCATGCCACTAGTGCTGGGGTGTTCGGGATAAACCTGAGCACTCTTGTTCCCATATTTGGGTCCTTCGAGGGAGGTGCTCAGCACAACGAACAAGGCAACTGGACTAATAATGCTTTATCACTCTCACTTAGCCATAGAATTCTATAATTTTAAATTTCGGCGAAGCCCCTGGTATTCGGAAGGCCGAATTCGGAGCGCGATACACGCCTGTAAGCCGGACAGGGCCAGCCCCTCGCCCTCGGCGGCATAAGTCTTTAGGGACTCGAAAAACCTCGCCGAACAGCGACCAGTCTCTCGCCTTATCATGATAGTCAGTTTTAGCTTTCTCTACTGAGGTGCTCAGCCTGGCAGAACCGGGGCACAATCGCAGTAGTTCTCCTAGCGCTACCTTAGCCGATAGAGCAGAACGTAAGGTACCAAAACATAGGAGCCGGGCAAACCCAACATTTGACCAAAGACATGATTCGGAGCTGATGCATATAATGCTATAAGTTCGGGGTGCCGCACTTGTGAAAGTGTTCGGACTTTTCACACCGCATTGTGGGGTCGTAAGCCCCTGGTGTATTGGTCGTACCAGAGTGTACGGTTGCAAGGCGTCATTAATGAACACACATATATATATAACAAGAGTGCAATAATAGTCGTAATGTCTTGCATTGTTTACTAAAAAATTGCATTAAGGCAAAGTGATACAGATAGTGCGATAAGCAAAGATTAGGACTATGTCCCTTCCAAGGGCAAGCTGAGGAATGATATTGAATTGAATATTTCACTCGTTACTGTAATCAACCTGGGAATTCCGTGGTATAACGTAGTTGTCTGCCTCCTTGGTTGCTGCATTATGTGTTCGGCAACAGTGTTGCCGGATAGTGTTTCCAAAGATTAAGGTCCTGAAAGAAAAAGAAAAATAACCAAACAGGAAGCCCCTAGTGCGGTTTAGGCCGCGTTTTGGGGCGTGCCGCAGTTGTGCCCCCCTCCCCACCTGTGCCCATGGTATTTTTAATGTGTAATTATGTACGCGCGGTACGAATATCGCCGTTGGGTTGGGATTGGGGTGGCCGCCGCATTGCTACGCGAGCTCAGATCGCGCCAGGCGGTCCATTTGTCGATTGCCCCGAGCACGCTTGAAGGTGTCCGGGCTTTGAAGCGCCGAACTGGTTGATTGCCTTGAGAGGCTGCTTTGCGCTTCTGCTGCGAGGGCTGCGGTGTGCTCCTCAGTTCAGAGAGAGCACTCTGTGTTTCCATTGACTATAATAACTCCGCGAGGTCCTGGCATCTTGAGCTTGAGGTATGCATAATGCGTTACCGCATTGAATCTAGCAAATGCGGTTCGCCCGAGCAGCGCGTGATAACCACTGCGGAACAAGACTATATCGAAGATTAACACTTTGCTTCGGAAGTTATCCAGGGATCTGAAGACCACTTCCAATGTAATTGAGCCTGCGCAATGGACTCCTACACCTGGAATGACGCCCTTAAAGGTCATTTTTGTGGGTTTGATCCTTGAGGGGTCTATACCCATTTTGCGCACTGTGTCCTGATAAAGCAGGTTTAGGCTGCTGCTGCCGTCCATAAGGACTCTAGTGAGGTGAAATCCATCGATGATTGGGTCTAGGACCAGTGCGGCGAATCCGCCATGATGGATACTAGTGGGGTGGTCCCTGCGATCGAAGGTGATCGGGCAGGAGGACCAAGGGTTGAACTTTGGGGCGACTGGCTCCAACGCATATACGTCCCTGAGTGCACACTTCCACTCCCTCTTGGGGATGTGGGTTGCGTATATCATGTTCACCATCCGCACTTGCGGGGGAAACCTTTTCTTTCCTCCAGTGTGCGGGTGCCGGGGCTCCTCCTCGTCATCACTATGCGGCCCCTTGTCCTTGTTTTTCGGCAATTAACTTTCTGGCCTGCTTGAACACCCAACAATCCCTGTTGGTGTGATTGGCTGGCTTGTTTGGGGTGCCATGTATTTGACACGAGCGATCGAGTATACGGTCCAAGATGGACGGGCCCGGCGTACTTTGTTTGAATGGCTTTTTCCGCTGACCGGGTTTAGAGCCTTTGAATCCGGCATTGACTGCCGTATCCTCAGTATTTTCACTATTAATGCGGCGCTTATGCTTGTTGCGACGTGACCTGCTATTGCCGTCCTTGGTATCCGAGGTACCATGGTTCTTTGATATGTTATTACTGCAAGCCAGCCAGCTGTTTTCTCCTGCACAAAAGCGGGTCATGAGCGTCGTGAGAGATGCCATAGATTTCGGCTTTTCCTGACCAAGGTGCCGGGCTAGCCACTCGTCTCAGATGTTGTGCTTGAAAGCCACAAAGGCCTCCGCATCCGGACAGTCAACGATTTGATTTTTCTTTGTAAGGAACCGAGTCCAGAATTGCCTGGCCGACTCTTCTGGCTGCTGAATTATGTGGCTCAAGTCATCGGCGTCTGGTGGTCGCACACAAGTGCCCTGAAAGTTGTCGAGGAGTGCGGCTTCCAGATCTTCCCAATAGCTAACGGAGTCCGCTGGCAAGATGTTAAGCAAATGCCGCGCTGGTCCTTTGCGCTTTAGTGGGAGGTAACTAATGGCGTGTAAGTCATCACCGCGGGCCATGTGGATGTGGAGGAGGAAGTCCTCAATCCATACCGCGGGATCTGTTGTGCCGTCGTATGATTCAATGTTTATAGGTTTGAAACCTTCTGGGAATTGATGTTCCATTACTTCATTTGTGAAGCATAAGGGGTGTGCGGCGCCTCTGTATTGGGCTATATCTCGATGCAGCTCGAATGGGTCTTGCCGCTATGTTCGGCCCGGCCGGATTTGCTTTTACTGTATCCGGCGTGACGTTTGTCGTCTCGCAGAGTGGTGCGCCCTCGTGATCCGTTGATCGATCTTGAATGCTTTGCCTTGTCCTCCAATATGTCTTGTAGGTCTGTCGTATCTCCCCATGCCTTTTTATTTGAATGGCGTTGGGGTGGAGGATGAGCTTTTGGCTGGAATGCCTCTCTATCGCGGCCACGAGGTGGCCGATCCGCCGTATCATACGCTTCTTCCTCCAGTCAGGGTAGTAACCTGTGCCTTGGGTAACTCTTGGAGGGGCGCTCGAGTTTATATTCCTCGGCCGCGAGGACTTCAGTCCATTTGTCAGCTAGCAGATCTTGATCAGCTTGAAGCTGTTGCTACTTTTTCTTTAGGCTATTTGCCATGGCCATAAGCCAGCACTTGAAGCGCTCTTGTTCGACGGGGTCTCTGGGACGGTGAATTCATCGTCGCCGATGCTTGCCTCATCTTCGGAGGGGGGATGTAATTGTCATCCTCCTCCTCTCCATCTACTGCTCTCTCAGGAGAGCTGGCTCCTTCATCCTCCTGCTCTAAATCTTGCTGGAGGGGATTGTTGTTGTCTTTGGCACTATGTGGAGTATTATTATCTCCTGTGCCGGTATCACCACTTTTGCTTTGGCGGGACTTAGAGCAGCGCTGCTGACGTCGGTGCTTGGGTTGCTTCTTGGAGGGGTCATCCTCCGCTATCTCGTCGCCATTGCCTTCGTTGGGTGTATCCACCATGTATATGTCATATGATGAGGTGGCTTTCCAGTGCCCTATAGGTGCTGGTTCATGTTTGTCTCCTACATCGTCATCCATACCGTCGACGTCTTCGGAGTCAAAGTCGAGCATGTCGGTTAAATCATCGATAGTGGCTATGAAGTGGGTGGTGGGTGGGCGTCGAATTTCTTCGTTGTCCACATCCCAATCGTGTTGGCCATAATCCGGCCAGGGCTCTCCTGACAAAGAAAGAGATCTTAGTGAATTCAGAATGCCGCCAAAGGGCGAGTGCTGAAAGATATCCGTGGCGGTGAATTCCATGATCGGCGCCCAATCGGATTCGATTGGCAGGGGTGCGGGCGGTTCGGAGTCAGAAAGAGAGTCCGACACCTTGGAGTCATGGGCTGCGCAGAGGATTATGATGGTGTTTGGCTCGATCGCCGTTGAGACTGCAGCCCCTGAGGCGGTGTCTAACAAGCCGTCCTCGATTGGCGCAGTTGGCTCTGAGCTAAGGGTCGGAGCTGATGCGGGGGCGACATCTGGGGTACTGTTCGGCAGCAGAGCTAGGTCATACCCGTCGCGATAGTGCGGCGCGCCCGACTGTGGCTTGAATCCGTCGAAGATCAAGTCTCCACGGATGTCGGCCATGTAGTTCAAACTTCCAAATCTGACCTGATGGCCAGGGGCGTAGCTTTCAATCTGCTCTAGATGGCCAAGCGAATTAGCCCGCAGTGCAAAGCCACCGAATACGAAGATCTGTCCGGGGAGAAAAGTCTCACCCTGGACCGCATCGCTATCGATGATAGTAGGAGCCATCAAGCCTAACGGCGACGACACAGAGGAACTCTCAATGAAAGCACCAATGTCGGTGTCAAAACCGACGGATCTCAGGTAGTGGGTCCCGAACTGTGCGTCTAGGCCGGAAGGTAACAGGAGGCAGGGGACACGAAGTTTTACCCAGGTTCGGGCCCTCTTGATGGAGGTAAAACCCTACGTCCTGCTTGATTAATATTGATGATATGGGTAGTACAAGAGTAGATCTACCACGAGATCAGAGAGGCTAAACCCTAGAAGCTAGCCTATGGTATGATTGTTTTTGTCCTACGGACTAAAACCCTTCGGTTTATATAGACACCGGAGAGGGTTAGGGTTACAGAAGGTCGGTTACAAAGGAGGAGATATCCATATACGTATTGCCTAGCTTGCCTTCCATGCCAAGTAGAGTCCCATCCGGACACGAGACGAAGTCTCAATCTTGTATCTTCATAGTCTAACGTCCGGCCAATGGAGATAGTCTGGCTGTCCGGAGACCCCCTAATCTAGGACTCCCTCATTGACCACACCGCGCTAAGAGCACCAGGGCGGTGGACGACGGCGAGGACTAGGAAGGGGACGACTCAGAGCCGGGGAAGACACGACAGTGGATGCCCATGCGAAGAGGAGTACGAGGGTTCACTGGTTCGGCTGTGGTGTGAGGCTGCTGTCGCCGCAGAATAATAGGGGGTGTGGGTGAGTAGAGGGATGGCCTGGCCAGCGGTGGGAGTAGTAGGTGTTGGGGAACGTAGTAATTTCAAAATTTTCCTACGCACACGCAAGATCATGGTGATGCATAGCAACGAGAGGGGAGAGTATGATCTAGGTACCCTTGTAGATCGCAACGGAAGCGTTGACACGACGTAGAGGAAGTAGTCGTACGTCTTCTTCCCGATCCGACCGATCCAAGCAACGTTACTCTGGCACCTCCGAGTTCTTAGCACACGTACAGCTCGATGACGCTCCCCGGGCTCTGATCCAGCAAAGCTTCAGGGATGAGTTCCGTCAGCACGACGCATGGTGATGATGATGATGTTCCACCGACGCAGGGCTTCGCCTAAGCACTACAATGATATGACCGAGGTGTAATATGGTGGCAGGGGGCACCACACACGGCTAAGGAACGATCACAAGGATCAACTTGTGTGTCCTAGGGTGCCCCCTGCCTCCGTATATAAAGGATCCAAGGGGGGGTGGTGCGCCGGCCTAGAGGAGGGCGCAGGAGGAGTCCTACTCCTACCGGGAGTAGGACTCCCCTCCCCGTTCCTTGTCCAACTAGGAGAGGTGGAGGGAGAATAGGAAAGGGGGGCGCCGCCCCTCCCTCCTTGTCCAATTCGGACTAGGGGGAGAGGGGGCGCGCGGCCTGCCCTGGCAGCCCCTTCCTCTTCTCCACATTAGGCCCATAAGGCCCCTTAACCCCCCGGGGGGTTCCGGTAACCCCCCGGTGCTCCGGTTTTATCCGAAATTCATCCGGAACACTTCTGGTGTCCGAATATAGTCATCCAATATATCAATCTTTATGTATCGACCATTTCGAGACTCCTCATCATGTCCGTGATCACATCCGGGACTCCGAACTAACTTCGGTACATCAAAATGCATAAACTCATAATAACTGTCATCGTAACGTTAAGCGTGCGGACCCTACGGTTCGAGAACAATGTAGACATGACCGAGACACATCTCCGGTCAATAACCACTAGCGGGACCTGGATGCCCATATTGGCTCCTACATATTCTACGAAGATCTTTATCGGTCAGACCGCATAACAACATACGTTGTTCCCTTTGTCATTGGTATGTTACTTGCCCGAGATTCGATCGTCGGTATCCAGTACCTAGTTCAATCTCGTTACCGGCAAGTCTCTTTACTCGTTCCGTAATACATCATCTCACAACTAACATATTAGTTGTAATGCTTGCAAGGCTTATGTGATGTGCATTACTGAGAGGGCCCAGAGATACCTCTCCGACAATCGGAGTGACAAATCCTAATCTCGAAATACGCCAACCCAACATCTACCTTTGGAGACACCTGTAGTACTCCTTTATAATCACCCAGTTACGTTGTGACGTTTGGTAGTACCCAAAGTGTTCCTCCGGTAAACAGGAGTTGCATGATCTCATAGTCATAGGAACATGTATAAGTTATGAAGAAAGCAATAGCAACATACTAAACGATCGGGTGCTAAGCTAATGGAATGGGTCATGTCAATCAGATCATTCAACTAATGATGTGATCCCATTAATCAAATAACAACTATTTTGTCTATGGTTAGGAAACATAACCATCTTTGATTAATGAGCTAGTCTTGTAGAGGCATACTAGTGACACTCTGTTTGTCTATGTATTCGCACATGCATTATGTTTCCGGTTAATACAATTCTAGCATGAATAATAAACATTTATCATTATATAAGGAGATAAATAATAACTTTATTATTGCCTCTAGGGCATATTTCCTTCAGTAGGGGCGGTGAGGCCTCCGCGGCATCACAGCCGGCCATGGGAGGCAGGAGCACGCGGCACGACCGGCGCTGGTTTGGGCGGCTGGAGCAAGAAGACCAGAGGTTGAAGAAGCACTACAGTCGTTGGATGAACATCATAAGGTAACAAGAGCTAGAATCGTTCATATTGACTAAGTTGACAGAGCCCTCCATCCCTGTCAACTTGGTAGGCCCACAAGTCAGCCTCCCACTATGCAGGGAATATTCATTTTTTTGTGCGTAACAAGGAGGCACTTCCTTGCGTGCGAAGATAGCTGGTGGGTCCGACATGTCAGCGGGGGGAACTTTATTTCACGAAATACAGAGGCCCTTCCGGTGGGTCCCAGATGTCAGGTGGAGGAATAATTATTTTGCGCGTAATAAGGAAGCATTTCCTTGTGTGCGGCCATGGACCCAGCTGTCAGCCTCTCCACGCACAATCTACTTCCGATGGTGTAGTTCATTGACCACGTTGACCACGCCGCACCGAGCGCAGCCAAGGTGGTGGACGACGGCGAGGCCCTGGACAGCAATGAGCCGGAGATGGGAAGACGCGGGAGTAGAGTCACAGACAGAGAGGTGTACGAGGGTTAACTGGTTCTAGTGCGGTGTGGTTCGGCAGTCGGTGGAGAAGAACAGGAGGTGTGGACGGGTGGAGGGATGGCCTGGCCAACGGTGGAGTAGCGCTTCATAGCGAAGCGTGCTAAGCAGAGCTGCTAGCAGCAGGAGGCGGGAGGTGGTCCCGGCGGCGCTGGAGGAAGAAGACGAGAGATTGAAGATGGATGCCGGTCGTTGGATGTAAATCCAACGGCTAACATGTCAGAATCATTTGTTGACTAAATTGACATCGACTTGCATTGGCTTCGACCTATTGGCCCACATTTCAGCCTCCAAAAATGTGGCACGTATTCAACCCATTTTTTAAGAATTTACAGTCTTTTTTTGCACGGTAGAATTTACAGTCAATTTGATCTTTTTTTTGAATTACAGCCATTAGCTGGGTTGGGTGAACAAATAATGTAGCGTCCATGCGGCCCGTTTATTTTATTTCCTAAAAAATTACAGATCATTTGCACTTTCTCGAAATACACGATTTTCCTAGGCTGATTCTAATTATAATGTTGGGTTGGGCCAACAAGGTTATCAAAAAATAAAAAGGGGATGAGCATTTTGTTATAAATATATTTAAATAATAAGTGATATTATTACATTCGTCCTTAAATCCTACCAAGCTTTTGTACACAATCACTAGGATTTTCGTGCCAAAACAATCGAGGATTTTATTTGTTAAGAAATTATTTTTATAAGTTAATAAGATGTGGGATATTGTTTTCTTACATATGTAAGTATCTGTTAAATATATGATGACAATAAAAATAATATATAATAACATATAAAATATATTTTTTAGAAAAACAGGGAGCATCTCCCCGGTTCCATTGCTGAGAACGAAACCACAAAATATTCTGATACAGCAGCTCAAAGAGCAGTTCGAAAGCAAAGGTATGGAAGCTACAAACTAGGGGGGTGGATGAACAGGTTCTCTGAATAACACAAATCACCCAAGCGGTGCCAAAGGCAGAGCGGATAGAGCACTCAAATGACACAAGGAGGGTCCAGCGAAGCCTTCATGGTCTTTAGCCGAGGGGCCGTGTCAGCCTGCGGCGACCAGTAAGCAAGCGGAGACACCGTGCTGGAAGGCGTAGCATGGTGGATGTCCCTCTTTTTCGGCACCAGGTGTCCATCATCTTGAGACGAGCCCACGGGTCCAGCCCCAGAGCAGGTCGCACCTTGTTCAGCCACAAGTGATCGCCAACGGTTTCTGGAGGGATCTTATTAGGGTTTCCACGAAGCTCGTCAACTTGTCCTTGTCCGATCCGGAGGAGAGAATCACCCAGTTCCTCACCATGTTCCTGATCAACCTCAAGACCTGCGGAATGGAAATCCAGGAGGTGTTACTGAACATCATAGCATTTCTATATTTCCAGAGGCACCAAAGGACAGCTGAGCTAACAGTGTTTAAAACTAAGCACTTTTTGGTAGCAATCCAGAATCTGGCGACAGATTCGAAGGATGAGCCAATCTGACTAGAGAAATATTCCTCAATGTGGGCCCAGAGATGTTTAGCAACTATACATTCAAAAAATAGGTGAGAACAAGACTCTTGCTCCAAGCAGTAAACACAATCAAAGAGTTTGATGATGTGTCTCTTCCTAAGGTTATCCCTAGTCATCAATTTGTTTTTGGAGAGAAGCCAGAGAAATACATGAATTTTAGGGGGAACTCTCAATTTCCAGACAGCAGGGATAAACACGGGTTGAACCCCTCTAAAGTTGATAACATGATAGAGGGAGCTGGAGGAATACTTCCCCTTATTGTCCAGCTGCCAAATCAGGGCATCCGACTCGGCAGTAAAGGTAATGCTTTTGGAAATTTCCTCCAACTGTAACCATTGTTCCATGAGACTATCACTAAAGTTCCTTCTAACAGAGAGTCTTAGGCATTGACTGTCCCAAACTTCATTGACACTTTTGTTAAGCTCATTGCGGACAGAGTAAATAGGCCAAAATTGGACTGCTAGGGGGATGTCCCAAACCAAGTATCTTCCCAGAACCTGGTTCTGCTCCCATCCCCTATGTTCCATCTGTAGCCAAATTTCACAGCATGCATAATAGATTTTAATCCTTTCCAGAATCTAGAGGTCTTAGGGTTGGGGGAAGGGACAAAAATATTAGGTTTATTTCCTAGGTATTTATGGGCAATAAGAAGCTTCCAGGGTTTCAGGTCTTCCTCACAGAATCTTTTAATCCAAGACCCTAGAAGACAGATGTTAATTTCTTGGAGTTTAGGTATGCCTAGGCCCCCAAAATCTTTTTTCATAGAGACTAGGGCCCAATTAGCAAGGTGTAGCTTCCTATTTCCCTAAAAATCATTCCACAAGCAATGAGACATCTGTGAATTGATGAGGTTCACTGCCCATTTAGGGAACTTGAAGAAGGAGAGGAGATATACTTGAATGCTAGCCAAACAAGCTTGTATGAGGATCAATCTACCTCTGTAAGAGAGAAGTTTGCCCCTCCACCCAGCAATCATTTTAATGATTTTATCCAGAAGGGTTGGATATCCTCTCTCCTCAGTTTATCATATTGGAGAGGGATACCTAGGTACTTAATGGGGAAGTTACCTTTATTACAGACTAGAATAGGGAGGAAGTCAGCTAACTCCTGATCATCCATGATGATAGGGATGAGTTCACTTTTAGAGTAGTTGATTCTCATGCCTGAGACTTGTTCAAACCAGGTTACAACAGTTTTTAGATTGCTAGCATGTGTGGAGTCATTGTTTAAGAAAAGGATGGTATCAACTGCATATTGAAGGCAGATGATGGCACCAGGGCAGACCTCGGGACAGAGCCCTGCAATCAGACTATGATCAGCAGCTTTGCTCAGCATTTTAGTAAGAACGTCCACTACTAAATTAAACAAAAGCGGGGAGATGGGGTCACCTTGCCTAAGGCCTTTACCAGCATGGAAAAAATCACTTTCACAATTATTTAACTTGACCCCAATAGACCCCCCATGAGTAAGTTGCTGGATGCAACTCTCCTCTATGAAAGGCTTGGAAAAGGTCTAAGAGATCATTTTTCACCAAGTCCCAAAAATGCTGGTAAAATAAGAAGGGAATCGCATCAGGACCAGGAGCCCCATCAGGATAAGAGCTAAAAATGGCTTCCTTCACCTTTGTCTCTGAAAAAGGGGCTTCTACCAACTCATTTTCAGCAGCAGAGACTTTTTCAGAAGCAGAGAAAAAATTGTTTTGTAGAGAGAACCCAGAAGGGTTTTCTTTCTTAAATAGGTCTTTGTAGAAGTCACTAGCCACTTTCAGCATCTCATCTACCTCAGTAATAGGGCCATTAGGGCCATCAAGGGAGTGAATGAGGGTTTTCCTCCTCCTCTGGTTAGCTACTGCATGGAAGTAAGCAGTATTTCTATCACCCTCCTTAATGTTCCTATCTCTAGACCTTTGTTTGGCTTTGATTTCTTCTTGAAGCCAAATTTTCTTGAGCTCTCCATGGACAAAGTTTAATCTATTACTCTCAGCCTCAGAGAGGTCAGTGGCTTTTGCCTTAATATCTAGAGAATCAAACTAAAGGAGGAGAAGCCTTTTGTATCTTCTAAGATTAGCTTCCTCATTAGAGTTCCACCCTTTGGTAGTTCTTCTAAATCTCCTAATTTTGATCTGCCAATTTTTTAGGGGGCAGCTGCTCCCAGCAGGCTCATTCCAGATTTTCCTGACTAGCTCAGTAAAATCTTCTCTAAGCAACCACCACTTTTCAAATTTAAAACTATTGCTCTTTGGAGTTTGGTTAAGACCAGAGTCCCAGAAAATTCTATCAATGGTGGACATAATCCTGGAGCAGCACTTCCAACATATCTAGCAGAACTGTGGGTTTTCCTTCTGACAGGGCAATTCTCAACTTTATGGGTAACCATTTTGCAGATAAAACAACTCTTGGGCTTGACAAATTTATCCAAATGATGCCCTGGTTCCCCACAGTTGTAGCAGATCACCTCAGAGTATGCCATAAGGCCCGAAGCAGGGGCAGGAGCAGTTTTCTGGATGTCCTATCTCTTATTTTGCTGATTCTTGCCTTGAGATTTCCAAGTGATCTTGGGCAATTACAGGAGCCTGCCCAGATTGTGCCCCCATTTGGGGCAGAGGTGGGCCATACCACTACCCAACCGGCGCTCCCCCCATTGTGATAGGAGAAATTCATCGGAGTTCCTGGTTCCTTCTCATCCTCCAGCGAGATGTTGTCTCTCAGGAAGCAGAAATAACCACCAGACAGCTCAATTGAAGCAGATTGCAAGCCTAATTTCAATCTTCTGTAGGTTTGGGGAGAGGTAAGGTAGGGGATCCACCTGCTCCGGCTCCGGCGGCGTGCTGGTGGGCAGGAGTCCAGTCAAGCATTCCCATCTCGCAGTACGGCGTGGATCTCTTGAATTCACTTCTCCTTTCACCCATCGAACGAACGCAATCAGCGGCTCACTGGGGTGGGGCATCTTGTGCTTCTCCGAGAAATCTCCTATGAAGTAGATCCGCAGGGCTAGATTCGGCAGCTCCGAATCCACATGATCCTTGCACATCCGAGCATACCTGCGCGAGTGAGAGAACGGATTCGGTTCCTCCTCGGCTTCCTCCCTCGCAACTTCCTCCTCTGCTTCCCTCCATTCGCGCGTGCACTGGGTCGAGGAGAGAGCATCATCACGGATACGCATCGCCCGCTCCCTCCATATCCTCCCTCGAGTCTCCTGCAGCACCGCCGGCGCGACGGAGTAGAGCGGCTGGAGCATCCGCGGGAAGGCTTTGTAGACATGTGAGAGATGCATCTTGTACATCTGCCTGTCTTCCAGCCATTCCCCCGTGGATATGGCCGGTGACTCAATGGGGTGTGCGAGCGGACTTGCTGAGGGGGGCAGGCGTGCTCGGAGTCAGGAGGCGGGGGGTGGCGGTGAGATCTATTTGCCAATTACTCCCTCCTTTTCGGTTTATAGGGCTCAATTCAAAAATCTCACCAACCAAGGTAGATGATGAATGGTGGAATGCTTTTTGTAGTTTGCAAAAGCACCTAATTAATGCACTTGTTTTCCTCAAAAAATTATGTTTATCAATGCATAAATTGCAATGCATGCATGCATAAAGTACATGCATTGGTCAATTTTCTCTTAATACTTGCATGCAATGATTTAATGCACCTTGGAATCTAAACATGTGATGGAAAACAACCAAATTGAGCCTTATAAAATGGAAAAACTAAAATTTTGAGATAAGCCCTATAAACCGAAAAGGAGGGAGTATGTGAACTAAACAGTCAACATATAAAACAATTTAAATATATATAATATAGTTAGAAGGGAAACATAAGTTGGACCTAGCGTTCCTATTCTTATATAGGAAAATACAACAGACATCTGTGTTTTCTTCAAAAAAATACATAAATTGGGCTGCCAAAAATAAAACCTCGGATGGGAGGTCCAGAGGCCGGTCGATACATGACGGCCCTAAGAAAATACAAACAGGCCTATGGACCTCCCATCCGAGGTCGTGGGCTGCGCATGTTAAAAATGAAAGCCTAGACGGGGCAGCCCAAAACCACGTCCAACACTTGCCAAAACTTCGTCCCTCGTTTTCTCTGTGTTTCGCACACTCGACATTGTGTGGGCATTTTGACTGTGCATCATATGAAAATGTGCTATGCATGAATGTTGATCAGCATGATGTTAACTGGCTGGTAGTTCCATTTTCGACCATGAATAAAACTTCCAACATGATGTTAACCCTGTTTGAAAACGCCGTGTTAATATAAATACTCTGCCTCTGAAAGTTGCAGTTTCTTATCTGAAACTGAACTTGCAGTTTCTTATCTGAAACTAAAACTTGCAGTTTCTTCTCTGAGAATCACATTGTCTGCACTTTTATACTCCTATGGAACTACATTTTTTAAGTGCTAAAAATAGATCTCTAGAATTCATAAAATACTTTATATGCTCAATACTGCAAATCTGAAATTCAAAAGACATTCATATCTGAAAGTACTGTCAAAATACACAACACAAAACACAATTCACAACCTGCAAATACTGACAACCCTAAGCTCCTCCTGACAATTCACAACCTGCCCGACTATTGGGCTGGGGGGCAGCCCCCTCCTATTTCTCGGTGGCAGACAGCCGCCCCATGAGATGATGTGAACGGCGAGGGAGACGATGGTGGGGAAGCGTCGTCGGGCCAACTGCTTTTCTCCTCTTGCAGTTGGGTTCGGTCGACGAAGACTCCATTGGCTCGCTCTGGCAGGACACCCTCACAAACGGCGCCCTGTAGATGCTCGATCCTTCAATCTCTGGTGGATGCTCGATTTGGGATCGATACTCCCACCACCACTCCCTCACGATCGGATTCGGTGAATCTGTTTGCTCCATGGCCCAGAGGAGCGGCTCTATGTACTCCGGCGCGACTCCCTCTGGGAGTATCGCCGCCTTTTCGCTCTGTTGCAGATATTTGGCAATGGATGTCGCCGTCGCCTCTAGTTGGTCCTTGTTGTCAAACCAAGACTGTATCTCCAACATCCTAGCTAGCTTCACAGGGTCGCCGTCTGCGATCCTCACGTATCGGTTGTACTCCTCCATCTATCTACTTCTCGACAACACCTTCACTCGCCGGCGGTGGTTTTTGAATGGAAGAGGAGAGGAGCAGCGCTGGTTTTGGATTAGAACAGGAGAGGAGCGACACTGGTTTTGGACTGGAATAGGAGAGGAGGGGCGGTGGTTTTGAAATGGAAGAGGAGAGGAGCGGTGCTGCATTTAGATTGGAACAGGAGAGGAGCGGTGGTGGTTTAAGAGGAGAAGAGCGGAAGAGCGGCTTTGGTCTTGGAAGTATTTTTTTGTTGTTTCGCGTATTTTGGGTCAAAGTTTGACCACGTACTGTATTTGACAAGCAAAATGTGAATGCATGTCACCAAAAATTGTATCGTTTGGTTCGTATCTGAATGTACTTTCAAATTATACTCCCTCCATTTTTGTATACAAGGCCACAAACTCATATTACATGTACCAAGGTAAAAATCAATGCTATGTTTAAGTCAATGTTGCAAGCTAGCTTGTCACCTTGATTGTCGTGTTAATTAATGTGGTTTTTCTCTCCGAAGCACAACAAGCCAACCCTCTTACTCCTCATTGGTTGATTAATGTTGGGAATGCAAGCTAACCTTCTCACTCTCACATGCACACAAGGGATATTAATGTCCTCGGGTGCTAGTACGAGTCAAACGCCATCAATTTTGCCTCGATTAATGTTAGTGGCCTTGTATAGTTGCAGATTGTAATTTTGACAGTGGCCTTGTATACAACGTATAACATATATTTTATGTGCGAAAATCATGGTCAATTATGACCCAGAATAAAAGGGAGACTATTTAATGTGGGGTCACTTTCTTAATTGAAGGGTAAATTGATTTTGATCCAGTCAGAGCGTGCCGGCCCTCTCGTCCAATCCTAAATCGCTGCTGCACGCTCCTATCCCTCTTCTCCATTGCAAAACCACCTCCTCTCCTCTCCACCATCTCCATTCCAAAACCACCGTCTCGCCTCTCCCTTTTCTCTATTGCAAGACCACCATCTCTCCTCCATTTTCTAGACACTTTGATCTATGGCGCGGGCGCAATCCATGGATACAAAATTAGTATACTGTATACTATTTAAAAGTCGAGGGCGGGGCTTTTCCTGTGCGGTAGGCGGCAGGGCAGTTCCGCCTAGTCGGTTCGACAGAGACGCGAGAAGACGAGGGAGTAGGCTGCTGCAAACGTAGGGCTGTGTGATTTGACATCGAGTTACTGCTGGACAGGTGGGGCCCCGTGATTTGACTTGCCATTATCATTTTAACTGCGGCGCTATGACCGGCGTGAGTCTCCCAGATTTCTGACCACCTCCATATAGGTGCCTCTCCCAATGCTCCACCATGTAGTAGAGACTGGCTCTTGCATGAGAGCCCACTTCTCCACTTTTTCCTTGCCTCTCTTTCCTCCACATATGCAAAAATGCCATGTAAAGCGCACTATTGTACTTACTTTTACTTGCTTCTACAGATGCTTAAGCTTGCCACATAGCCATAAAGTCTGATGTGGCAAGTTAATCAAGAAGAGAGAGACTAGTTTGGTGACCCAAGGAAGAAACGGTGCTAAGCGCGTGTACCTAGGTGAAAAGACAATTTTGAGTCTATAGCTAATTAAATGAAGCAAACTTAGCAACACCATTTCATTGGAAGAGGTCACTCCTTGGCAAATGCAATAAATACACGTGCTTAGCACCGTTTCTTCCTTGAGTACGAAGAAAGTGATAGAGAGGAGTAAAAAAATACACTTATAGCCAACCTTGTTGTAGTATGAGTGACTAAGTGATGACTATGTATGACGTGCCAACATCAGATAGCCTAACGCACCGTGTTAAATCTCCAAGGGCGCGACCGCGCGAGCGACGCGACGGTCGTGGTAGGCGCGACCATGATACGGGCTGCTGGCAGCCCTTGGATCTGAGATCAAACAGTCGCATGCTAAGTTGCTGAAAATTTGCAGAATAACCCTCCAGGATAGGATATTCACCCATAGGTCTAGAATCATGCCATGCAACCATTTCATCTCAGATCCAAGGGCTCTCGAAAGCCCGTATCATGGGAGAATGGAAAGCCACTACCCTGCCGTTCGCACACTGGCAGTTCGCTCCTACTCGTCCTCGCACGTCCTTCAATACTATGGCGGTTCGCTCCTAGTCGTCCCATCCATTCACATTACGGCAGTTCCACTAATCCTAACCCTCCTCCCAGATCCATGGCGTCCCAAATTTCCACGCTCGGCGGTGAGTACAAGGTTAGAACCATCACCGACGATGAGTTCGACGTCATCTACACCCGTTCTTCCGCGACTATGAAAGGATGCCTTTCTCGCTTCAGCCGCATGTTCGAAAACTCAGATGATGAGTGGGTCGCTGGGCTAGATGTTGAGTACACCACAGTCCTGGGACGAGAGAAGGATCTAAAGGACGAAGAGAGGAAGAAGCCCGCCATGATCCAGGTTTGCGTACATAACGTTTGCTTGGTCTACCACATATGCCATGCCGACATTGAGTGCCAGGATTTTAAGAACTTCTTCAAGGACAAAATAGTGAAATTCTTTACTGTAGACTTTGGTAACGACAAAGAAGTCCTGCGTCGGATAGGCCCCGTTGTAGGCAACACCTTCGACCTCCAGAAGAATCGGCTGGTGTCCTCTCGTCAGTCTTCAATGCTGACCCTGGCAGGAGCCATGGTTCATCCTTCGTACGGTAAACTGGAGAAACCTCATTACACGTTTCATCGTCATGCATGGCAGCGGAATGTACTAGATATAGACCACATCCACTATGCTGCAATGGATGGCTACCTTTGCTTCAATATCTACAAGGGTTGGATGAAGAGCAACAGCCAAGTGTGCGGTTCAAGCAAAGAAGTATCGACCAAGAGGAAGAGGGACAAGGATGAAGTCGAGGACGTGGACGAGGACTCCGAGTAAGGTGGCAGTGTCGTTGCTCATGGTGGTTCTAATGCAGTATTTACCGAAATAGTTGCAAAGTTTAATTTCAGGTGTGCTTAATTTAATTTGAGGGGTGTGTTGTGCTGAGCCCCCAGCAGAACTATGTTATGTTTCTTCTTGTTACTTTAACTCTTTAGTACGTACATACTAGTATTTCTTACATTTCATCTTTGAGTTGGTATAGTACTACCACTCGTTTCTTGACATTATATACGTACAATATATATGGCCAACATCATATAGCTATCAGTTTAGTTGTCAAAGAATTTTAGGGTGCTTAGTTTTGTCAAAGAATTCCAGGATGCTTAGAGGGTGCTTGGATCCAAGGGACTTATTTTAGTCTGACTAAAAATAGTCTCTTTAAGAGGCTAAAGTTCCAAGCACCCCTGACTAAAGAGGGGATAAAACTAGTCTTGAGACTAAATTTTTTTAGTCAGGGGTACCCCTACTAAAATGTGGATTAGTCCTCTCTCTACTCATTTAACTCCTCTCCTTTAACACAGGCGAGTTCTGGATTGGAGGTTTTGGAGGATAATAAATGCTCATTAACTTGATTTTAGCCTTTTTAGTATTTGGATCCAAGCATGGGTGAGGCTAGCATGTTTTAGTCCCACTACTTTTAGTCATGAGACTAAAACGTATCCAAGCACCCTCTTAGTTTTATTTGAGGGGTGGGTTGTGCTGGACACCATTATTGTTACTAGCCTTTTTAATAGTACTATATGCATAATTTGGCGACGAGCGCTCTCTATATGTACCACCTTTTTTTCAATTTCAAGTTTTGCTCCATGGCGCAATACATCAATACTACTGCTGTACAAAAGTATACATTTTCTAAAAGGCTAGAGGGCGGGGCAGTCTAGCTTGGTCGGTTTCACGAGAGGCGAGGGCCTTTGTGATTTGACGGCTCATTATTGCTGGAAGGCGGGGCCTTGTGATTTGACTGCTCGTATAAATGCGCTGATGACCTGATTGAGGAGGAGCAAAGAACCGTGCGGTATACTCAAGTTTTCCACAGGAGTAGTACTGCGATGGAGGAGCACGAAACACGGTAGCCCAATGCCATATGGCGATAAAAATGATCTAATTTGCTAGTCATCTCATTGTTAGCATTGTTCTATTCATTCCCTCAAAAAAACATTGGTCTATTCATGCCTCGCAGAGAACGTGCCACGTGCGGCGAAACACCCGAAGTAATAGATGAAACACAGGAGCAAAAGAAGAAGGAAGATTATCACCCCAAATGATCTAATTCGCCGCGGAGTCATAACTGCTTCTTCATCGCCATGCATTGTTAGAATCCTCAAATTCAAACAAGCCCTTACTCAATTACTTCTGTTACAGATATGTGTCAAAGAAAACCTTGTGTGGTTTGTCCTGCTCCTGCGGCACTGTGTTCCACCCCAGCTCAGCTGCTCCAACGACGGAAGGGTTCACCACAGCAGGGATCCGCTGTCTAGACTATCTTTCGCTGCCTCAGATCTTCTTCCCCGCCGCCAGCAGCCATGGCAACAGCATTACCATCATCAACTGAGAAGATGACCTTGAGGACTACATGGGTCCGCAAGAGTGGTCGCACTCTTCCGTGTCTGCTTACGTTATGCGTCGCTTAATATGATGACATGCTGCATTATCATCGTGTTCACCTATTAGACTCCGAGTCAGGTCCAAACTAATGCTGAAACTTGAGTTTTTAAATGGTTGTGGGGTACATATTGGGGCAGCAATCAGTACTATCTGTCTACTATCTGGTTAATCTCCGGTGTCTACTATGAGTTTCATGTTGGGTGCAAACAAACATTAAAGGAGCCATTATCTGTAATTTTTAACTAAATCTATTATCTGCCTGCTATCATTGGTTTTGGGTCTATCCACAGTTTTCTACCATCACTCTAGATTTGTGCATGCACTCCTTACATAATCTCACTATGTTTTATTCCTATGCATGCCACTTATTGTACACAATGGAACTGATCATGTAGAGCAAAAGAGACGAGCCTTGCATGGCAATAAAATTTCATGCAGACGTCGTTCCATGGTGGGTGCAAAGGCAGCCCCCCCTCCACCCATTTCGGATCGTAATCAAGAGGAGGATAACTGTTATGAGGGGGATTCAGAAGGAGAAGACCACTCCTATTTACCCCATGAGGTCTTCGCTCTAACTTGGCATGCTGATGTTGGTAATATCATGCATATGGTGCCTTGCATTGCTTACTGTATACATTAAAGATGTCATCTGCTTAGTTTAGACATGCTTTGTGTCAATGCCATCTGTTTAGTTTCTTTATCGTATATGTGAATCATGCAATGCCATCTTGTCTAGCCAGGCATCATATATGTGAATTTTGCAATGCCACCCTGGTTAGCCAGTCATCTTATATGTGAATTATATCATGCCATCATTTTTTATTACGTGTTAAATTTGTCAACAATTTTAGTACATTCAATTACTCTTCCTGTGCATCAGCCATTTGGCACGGTCATGGAAAAAATCTGGACTGTAAACAAGGTCTTCAGAGCAGACAATGCTATCTGACGAAGCGCATGTCTTGCTGGTTACCGATAGCTCCTCAGAGGAGGATTCAGAGACAGATGACTAGTCATATCCCCCCCCCCCCCGAGGTGCATGCCCTAACTTGGCAGGGTTATGTTGCTCATATCGTGCGTATGGTATCTTGCATTGCTATGTCATTTGCTTAGTTTATACATGCTTTGTGTGAATGCCACCAGTTTAGTGTCTAATTACCATATATGTGAATTATGCAATGCCATCTTGTTGCAAGACATTATATATGTGAATTATGCAATGTTATCTTGTTGCAAGGCATTATGTATGTGAATTATGCAATGCCATGCTGTTTAGGCAAGCGTCATATATGTGAATTATATCATGCCATCCTTTTTTGTATTTCTCATTGCTTTTGTCGACAATGTTTGTATATTCAACTGCTCTTCCTGTGCATCAGCCATTTTAATTGGTGATGGAGTAATCTGGAGTGAAAACAAGGTCTTCAAAGCAGACAATGCTACCTGCTGAAGCAGATATCTTGCTGGTTACAGATAGCTCTTCAGAGGAGGATTCAGAGGTAGATGACCAGTCCTATTATCCCCCTGAGGTGTATGCTCAAACTTGGCAGGGTTATATTACTCATATAATGCATATGTTGTATTGCAATGCTTAGTTTTTACATCATATACACAATATTGAATGCCATCTCCTTAATTGACACATCATATATGCGATTGCCCTCTGCTCACTTCCTTAGTATATAAATCATATATTTGAATTATGTCATGCCATGATGTTTACATAGACAGCATGTATCTGAATTATGGCATGCCAACCCATTTTCTAAAGACATAATATAGTTATATCATCTCATCCTGTTTACATAGTCATCATATTTAAATTATGTCATTCTATCCGTGAATTATATCATGCCATCATGTTTCCATCGACGGCATGTTTGTGATTTATGGCATGCCAACCACTTTAATAGACACATCGTATAGTTATATCATGTCATCCTGTTTACATAGTCATCATATCTTGAAGTATGTCATTCTATCCTATTTAGTTAGCCATCATACATGTGAAATTGTGTCATGCTATCCTGTTTAATTAGCCATCATATATGTCAAATTATGTCCTGCTATTCTGTTTGCTTAGACAACATAAATGTGAATTATTTCACGGTCTTCAGAAAAGATCGTGCTACCTGTCGATGCAGATAGAACCACGGTTGTACTTGCCCAAGAACTAGCCCCACCACACATAACCCACACTCATGCAGATTGTACCCCTACCCAGTTGGACAGAGAACCAGCTAAGCCCCTTCTAACCCCAACCCCAGCAGATAGACACCCAGTTCCCGTTGACACATCACCGTCTCCACCATAGAGCACCCAAACACGAGCAGTTAGTAAGGCAACTGCAGTGCCCAAATCACGAGGACCACCACTCTATCTCTGCAGGAGCCGCCTCCCTCTGGCCTTGGCTACCGCTTCAACCTGCCCCTTTGCCACCTGGGCGGCTGCCTTCTTCGCCGCCTCGCGCTCTTCCCGCGCTTCGCGGGTGTTCCGCTCTGTGGCCTCCCTAAGATCGGCGCGGGGGTCCACGCGGCGAGAGCTCGAAGACCCTCCAACCGGCCCCACGACGGAGCCGCCCGGGCCCCGCTCAAGAGAAAGCGGCGCCCTGTCCAGCAAGCGAAGAAAAGTTAAGAAGACATTCGAAGAAAAGAGAACAACGATGAGACTGCGGCAAAGCAATTAAAGACTTACGCCGAGACCGCCTGGGGCTGTTTCACAGCCTTGCGGAAGCGGGCCGCCTTCGCGGCCGCCTCTTCTCGCTTCGTCGCCGCGGCGGAAGGTTTGGACTTCTTCGGCCGACTGTCGAAGAGGCCTAGAGCGGCCCGACGCTTCTGCGCGCCGCCGGCAGCCGGCGCGACGGACGAGCCCGCGCCCTGTTGGTCGGCCGCCGGCTGGCGACGCGGAGCGACTTCGGCTTCAAAGTCGTCCGGCCAGTCCTCGAAGCTCGCGGTGAACCTTGAGCCTCCAGGCTCGGCACTGTCCCCCACGACGGCGTCTTCCATGGCAGCCGCCCCCAAGTCCGGGTCGTCAACATCATCCACCGTGCGGTCGGGGGCGTACTAGCGTTCGACCCCTGCCGCCCCGGCCGGCGGCGCAAGAAGAGGGTTCTGCACAGATAACCGGCTGGTCAGAAGCCGGCCGTCACGAAGCCGGCTGACGACGAAAAAGAAGATAAAGAGAGAAACTTACCACGGGTGGAGGATTTGCACGAGAATACGACGCCTTGCCGTACTGCCAGTCCCCGCTGAGCTTGCAATTGGCAATGTAGTTGACCATAAGCGCCACCTCCGCGTGGGGCATCTCCCATGTGCTCAGCCGGCTTGGGTCGAAGCGGCCGCTCATCTGACACATCATATGGGGCCGGCTCTGGAGAGGAAGGATCCGGCGCTCCACGAAGGAGGCCACCAAGTCGGCCCCGCGCAAGCCTTCCGACTGAATCAGCACCCGAAGACGGGAGAGGGCGGTGTTCCCGGCCGGAGAAAACGACCGGGATCGGAAGCTCCACGAGGGCTGCCTCCCAGCCGGCGGGCCGGCTACGTAAGCCGGCAGGTTGATGTAGTCTTTTTGCTCGGCGACGTTCTTCACATAGAAATAAGATCTCTGCCAGACCTTTACCGACTGGATCAGGGGGATGGGCGGGAACGGATTGTTCTCGCTCGCCCTCCTCATGGAGATGAAGGCTCCGCAGGGGGCAGGCACGCCAGTGACAACTGTGCCGAGCTTGCTCGGGAAGAACTCTCCCCAGAGCTCCAGCGTGGGGAGTAGCCCTAAGAAGCCTTCGCAGAGGGAGACGAAGGCCGACAGCAGCATCACCGCATTGGGCGTGAGGTGATGCGGCTGGAGGTTGTAGAAGTCGAGGAAGGAATGCAGAAACCCGCTCGCCAGGAGGCCGAAGCCGCGCAGGCAGTGCGAGCGGAAGACGACCCGCTCGCCCTCCTCCGGCGCCGGCGAGATCTCCCTCTCGGGCGCCAGGCGGACCTGAACGCGGTCGGCGCCGGGCGGGCGCCGGGTCTGGCGAAGGAACTCCACGTGATCCTCATGGACGTTAGAGCCGTCCCAGGAGCTTGACAATGCCATGGGAGCGAGGTGGCGTGGAGATGCGACGGCGCTGAGACGGGAGGCTGCGGCGGCAGTGAGAGGAAGAAGACGAGAATTAGGAGGGACGGAGTGGGAGGGAGCGCGCGAACCTCTGTCGCTCCCCCTCCTCCCCCTACTTATAGGCTCACGTAGCGGAGCCGAGGAGGCGTGGCGTGGGGAAGCGTGGGGGTCGATCGTGCCCACTTCCTACGCCCCGCGATTACTGATCCTTAATGGCGAGACGAAAACTGCCTTGAGAAGGCGAGCGGCCCTGTGGGCCACGGGAGATCCGCGCACGGGCCGAGGCTCGCGAGGGGCGGGCCCGGGCCTGCGGCAGCGTCCCATCGCGCGCGTGCGCTCGCAGGATCCTGCCGCCACGTGGCCGCGAGAGGGCCTGTGGTCAGCATACAAGTCCCCTCTCCTCCCGCCTACGCGGGGTTAGCTGAAGTCGGCGTACGCCCGCGAAGCCGGCTCTTCAGGATAGGAAGCTGACCAAGCTTCTCGTCCCCTTGTTCACCTCGGAGCTCGATCAGCTTCGGGGACTACTGTCGGACTAAATAGCCATGGGTAGCCTAGCCGGCTTCCCCTGGCACTTCTGCAAAAACTACGAGCCAGCCCGGTTCTCAAGAATCCAAGACATAGGGCCCCCTTCCCCTAGCCGGCTACGATGTAGGCCGGCTTGCGGAAGGCGGTCCAACTTTAACCCTCATGAGAGGGCCGACTCCAAGACGCCGGCTGCGAGAAGGCCGCCTTCTTCGAGCCGGCTCCCCGCAAAGCAGTCAAGACCGTACCCACAAAGTTTGCACCCACCTAACGGCGGTACGACGGGGCGTGGCTATAGAAGAGCCTGCCACCCTCGAATCCCGGGGCACGCCTGGCACAGTGCGCCGTACGGAGTAGGCATGACCCGTCCGGCGCAACACTGTTGCCATGTTGACCCTGGCCTCACCCACGACGGGCCGCCAGCGCGACCCACGGGCGGTGGGCCCCTTTGCGCAGAGAGACGGCCGAAGGCGGCCACGCTTCCAACCAGCCGGCCCAAGACGGAGCAGGCTCCCCGTAGCCGGCTCGCCGCCTCCCTCGAAGGAGACGCCCCATTAAGGAGACAAGACGCGGTAAGGCTACAGCGATCGTCCGACAGGCGGCGGCACTGTAACCGCGCTTACCATGATGAAACTCACGTCAACAAGATGAAGCCACAGTGACCAGCCGCTGACCAGGCCCGGGGCATTGGGGCCCGCTTGCTGACCAAGGAGCTGGCAGCCGGCGGGACCCACCAGTCGGCGGGCCCCAGCAGCCGGCGTAGGAGTCGGCGAGCACAGTCACAGACGGCTGGGCCCCGCGCCCAGCCGGATTACCATTGTACCCCCGGGGGGTAGGCCTATATAAACCCCCCGGAGCACCCATGCAAAGGGCTGGACCCCCTGCTAATTCTAGACACGATACAAGGAGAAGAAGCAGGCTAGCCGTGCCCTTTCTTCCTCCTCCCCCCCCCAAAAGCAGCTCAAGGAGCGTTGTGTAGCTACTTGATTCATCGAGTGAGCATGCGGAGACCCCGCAGAGCAGCAGTAGGGGTGTTATCTCCTTGGAGAGCCCCGAAGCTGGGTAAGATCCACCGGTGTGCATGTCTTCGCCTCATCCCGCTTCCGGCCACCGGCGACGTCTTACTGGTTCCCACAAAGATAAGCCACCCGTTGGCATATGTCGCACCTACCACCCGACACAAGGCGCGCCCGGACATGGCCGTGCAGGGAGGCGGAAGGGCAAGAGCGAAGGGCCGCAGGCCCTAACAGCCTGCGGCCTTAGGCGCCGCGCGGCAGTTGATTGGTCATGGGCGGCACTGTTCCCCCACGCCCTCCTTATTTTGCACCACGCTAGGCGGACCCATAGTCGTACACAGCCGTTCCCTTTTCTGTTGCTCGAGTGCCCTCTGTCCTCCTTCTGCTCGAACTCTGGCTTCTGTTTTCAACTTGATCTCGAACCTTCCCCCCCCCTTCCCATCGCCATGGCTCCGACGAAGAAGGGGAGAGGGAAGAAACTCGTGTCTCCGCCTTGCCCGCTGCCGTCGGCGGCCCCCGCCGAGGGCTTGGGCAAGGTCAGCTTGGCTCTGGCCACCATCTTAAATGAATGCGGGAGGACAACAGCCTGGCCCGCGTCCCACTTCTCCGTCGACAGGACAGCCACCGAGGTCCCGTATCTTGCCGACGCCCTATGGGCGGGTCTGGTTCCTCCCTTTTCTGATTTCTTCAACGCCGTGCTTTCCCACTATCAGATCCACATGATGCATCTGGGTCCTGAATCCATCACCCTCCTTTCGGTATTCGCCTTTGTTTGCAAAGCTATGGTGGGCATCCCTCCTTCTGTTGCCTTGCTGCGCCACTTCTTCTCGTTGCATCTTGTCGACCCTACCAATGCTGGGCTTGCGTGAGCTTTGTTGCCGCGCCTGAGACGACGGCCTCTGGGATTGACTTCATGCTCCCCCTGCCCGCAGTTGGGTTCCACGAGCGGTGGCTGTATGTGGACGCAGGGGTGCCCAGCCCCCTGCTATTGGAGCCGACCTCACCTGCCGTCCCAATTCGGGCTGGGGCCAGGAGACGCTTGAGAGCCCCTGGCTCATCTTCGTCTGGCGTCGCTTTGCGCTCTTGAGGTTGCTTGGCGTGACAGCGCCCAAGGTGGTGAAGGAGTTCCTGCTATGCCGCGTTGCTCCTCTTCAACGCCACTCTCGCCGGATGTGGGCCTTCCGTGGGCGCGAGGATCGTATGAGGCTCCAGGAAGAGGACCTGACTCCTGAGGTGCTGAGGACGGTGCTCTTGACCCTGGCTGGGGACCCCAACCCCGGCAGCATCCGGCAGGGAGGGGCCTTGCTGTACCTCTGCCAGAGCAGGGGCGACTTTGTGAAGCAGATGCCTGTCTTTGATGAGTGGGGGCCATGCCCCGCCGGCATTCAGGGGCCTCACGAGAACCCAGTGGTGGTGACTGCCCTTCCAATTGGCCCAGGTGACTCATCCTCGAGTGACGGAGCAGGGAGGCACAAGGCGCCAGAGGCCGAGGGGGCTCCCGGCGCGGCGACAGCGCCGAGCGAGGCTCATGAGGAAGCAGCTCTTGGGGCCCGTGCTGCTGAGGCTGAGGGTGACGAGCAGCTGCCCTCAGTGCCTGCGACTGGGGCCCCTAAGGCTCCAGCTGCGTCTCTTGAGGAGGCGATTGGCAGCGCACGTCAGGCAGGCGCCCCTGCCGCAGATCGCATTGACGCTCCGTCTTCGTCGAAGGTTGATCCACGCGCCCAACTCTTGGGCCAGTTCCCCGTGGACTTTGGGGCTCTCCGGAAGAGAAGGGAGGCCCTGGGCGACGATTACCCTTGTCGCCTGCTGAAGCGTAGGAAGTACTTCGCCACTGATGAGTAAGCCATCTCCTTTCCCGGCTCCCAATCCTTCTGTTACTTGTCCTGACCCTTGCTCCGCAGGCCCCTTCCAGCCGAGCTTGCGGAGACGGCTAAGGAGCCGTCCCTCTTGACCTCGCCCCCTCCACCATCCTCAAGCGCTCCGAGCAGCGGAGCCCTTGTGGTGAGGGCGATTGAAGAGGCGAACCATCCCGAGGCGTATCGTGGCCCCACGCACCTCGCGATCCTCCTTCACGGGCCTTCTCATGGCATAGCTAGCCTGCCATGGGCTTCTCGCCTGGTCGTGGACTGCGGTTGGCTGAGGCGTTTGCTACACTCTTCTCCTGAGGACGGGCTGGCCCCAGGCCGGGCTTCTGACGTGGCGTGCCCGGCCGTCGCGAGGGTGCCAGCCCCCAGCCGCCAGCCCGGAGGGGGAGTGCTGACTCGCGGCCCCCGGCGCTTGCTTGGGGCAGATGATGGTGTGGAAGACGTGCTCGAGCGCGCTCGGGAGCGTCGCGCTCTCCGCCAAGGATTCCTTCGAAGGGCAACTGACGCAGTGAGCCTGCTTGGTGAGGAGCTTGCTGATGAAGACGCGCACCTTGAGGCCGAGGGCCTGCGCCTGGCTGCAGAGAGGCGCGAGCTGGAGGGCGCCATCGCCCTTGCACGCTGTCAGCGCGATCTTGATGAAGCAGAGGCCAATGCGTTGCTGGTGGCCTCTCGGGAGGCCCGGTCTCGGGCCGCTGAGGAGGCTTGGGAAGCTGACCGGCGGCGAACGGCTGCGGAGGAGCAGGCTCGGGAGCTTCTGGCCTGGTGCCACTCGCTGGAGGAGCAGGTGGAGCTGTGTGAGGCAGCCCTCGCGTCGATGAAGGTGTCCTCTGGCGACTCAGCAGAGCTCCAGAAGCGTGAGGAGGCGCTGACGCTGGAAGCCGCCGAACGTACCCGTGAGTACGAGCATCTGGAGACGAGGGAGCGCTTGGTGACGTAGGCGGAGGATGATGTTGCCGCACAGGAAGCCCGCGTCCTGGAGGAGGTCGGACGTCGAGTGGCGATGGCGCGCTTGAACCTTGAGCACGAGTTCGAAGAGAAGCTGGGGCTGATCCGGGCTGAAGCTGAAGGCAGGACTGCCGCCTTGAGGGCCAAGCTGGAGGAGGCGGTGCGGCGGGCCGATGCTTCCCGGGCCGCCCTTGAGGTGGCGCGAGGTGAGTTAACCACCTCCCAGGCTGAGGTGCCTCTTCTTCGCCAGCGGGTGGAGGAGGCTGAGGCCGTCGCGCGCCAGAATGCGGACGAGATACGTCAGTGGCGGATATTGGAGCATGAGCACGGCCCCATGCTCGCCACTCTCCGGGAGAGAGCCAACGCGGCCTTGGGCAACATCTGCGAGGAGGCCGTCGGCGAGCCGCACACAGTCAACTACGCGGGCAATCTTCAGTTCTTCACTGATGTGGTGACGCAGCTAGAGGCGCGGTCGACCAGGGCTGACAGGTTGGTGGAGGAGAGGAGCCGCGCCCTGCTCAGGCGCGCCTTTTCCCGCATCTTCAGCCACCTCCGGAACATGGATCACCACTTTGATTTTGACGCCGCCATCGCCCCAGTCCCCCAGGCCATCCGAGGTGAGCTGGCGCACTGGGTGGAAGACAATGTGGACGCTCTTATCAGGGCCTTCGCCTCGGACAACGACAACGTGATCGTGGCGGCTGACGAGGGCGGCGTGATGGACGGATCTGGTGGTGCTCCTGAGGACGCATTGGGGGATTCATCCGACTGATTGTGCATCGTTCCTGCTTCCTCACCCTGCATGAATAGAACTCAGGTTTTGGCCTGATAGCCGTGAGAGCATTTTGGAGGGGGAGCCCCTCATGTAAAACTTGTGTTTATCGTATCAGTAGAAGCTACATCGCCCATGCGCCCGTGCCAAGTGGCTGGCTTAAGCGACGCGCTGGTCGGCTAGTTTACCTTTGTTCCGTGCTGGCCCTAAGGCAGCCCGATAATCGTTGCCTCCAGCGTGCCTAGTGGGACCGTCCCGAGACTCCTGGAAGGGCTCAGCTTCTGGCGCCTCGTCCCCCCAGCTTGGGCTGAGCGAGCCTTGTTCGCCCTCGTGTGGGTGTCCTTGGTCCATCATGAGGGGCACGTATTCCTCTGGCGCCGTCACCCCGAAGGCCACACCGTAGTGCTCTGCGCGCCACGCGGTCCTGCCTAACGTGCCTACCGTGGGGTGACAGCGCGGCTGTCCACTGGGGCCACGGGTCGCGTCGAGTCCTTCTTCTTCGCGGACCAGGAGCGGGGGCTGCGCCGCCGCCGGTCCGGTGCTGACAGCCTCGCAGGTGTTGGAGTAGCCTTGGAGCCCACGGAGACGCGCGGGGCCCCCGCGCGGGCCGCCCTAGGTTGGAGATGGGAGCTGGGTGCAGAAGGGGTGAGCCCCCGAGGCGGCGAAGCCCAGGAGCTCTGCCACCCGCTCCAACAGCACGTGGCGGCCGCCCTCCAGCAGTCTGCACTGCAGCAGGTCTCGGGCCACCGTGAGCGCGGCCCTCGAGTTTGCTTGCTCCCGGCGGGTGTACGGTGTCGTGGTCGCGGCGTGATTGGAGGCCCTTGCTGCCGACCGCGCCTGCCGCAGTGTGAGTGCTGTCGAAGCCTGTTCGCATCGCCCGCGGCCCGCAACACCCTGCGAACCGCGAGCTTCCTGGGGCACAGGGTCGCCCGAGGCGAGCGGCTTTGCGCGGGCGGGCCATGCCGCCCATGGGTCTGGGTTGCCCTCCTGGTCGCCGGGCATGGTGATGGCGACGCGACGGGGCACAGAGCAGTGGAAGACGAATTCCGGCGCACCCCTACCTGGCGCGCCAAATGTCGGATTTCGGGTTCCGGCAGAACCTTGAGTTTCGAACACTGGGGTGCGCGCGGAGATTTTGCCTCCTACCTACCTGCACCCCTCCGCCATGCTAGGATCTAAAACTAAGGAAAGAACAACACAAGAGACACAGGGTTTATACTGGTTCGGGCCACCATTGTGGTGTAATACCCTACTCCAGTGTGGGGTGTGGTGGATTGCCTCTTGGGCTGATGATGATCAACAATACAAGGAAGAACAGCCTCGCGAGGGACTGTTCTTAGCTGGGGCGATGAACTGCTCAGTGGAGTTCAGTCACCTTCTCTCTCTCTCTCTGCCTCCAGCCAACCGACCGAACCCCCTCTCCCTGTGGGTGGCTGGTCCTATTTATAGAGGCCCTGGTCCTCTTCCCAAATATCGAGCGGGAAGGGAGCCAACAATGGCGGGCTAATTTGAAGGGGGACATCTAGTATCAGCTATCCTGACAAAAGTGGTCTTCGTCTGCGCAAAGCTCTGGTGATGACGCCGTCTTGGGCTCCACGATGACCTCTGTCTCGTCGTCCTCGTGGTCTTGGTCTTGTTGCACCGAAATGGCAACCTTTGCCTGATGCCTCGGTACTCCGCGGCTGCGCTTGCCCCCTTTGCACCAAAGAGGAAAGGAGGACGCTGCGCGGGCTGGCACCCGCCTGGCGCCCTGAGTCGTCATGGCTTGCGTCCCGGGCACCTCGTGAGGTACCCTGCCTTGATCTCTCCGCCTCCTCGTGAGCCAGCCTGACGAGGCCGTGCCTGAGGAAGCTCCGCGTCGTCCGCCCCGCGAGGCTTGGCCCCTCGCGAGGGTCTTGGGTTTGTGTTGGTGAAGATGGGCCGCGCTGGGCCGCGCTGGGCCCCCCTTTGAGCCACGCCGCAGGCCGCAGGCAGGCAAGTCTGGGGACCCCCGTTCCCAGAACGCCGACACTGAGGAAGTCCCTGCAGAATTCAGATACATACTTTCTGGTGCAACAGCAAGCGCTGGAGGACTTAAGCGCCAAACAAGAGAAAGTTAATAAGCTTGCTAAGCATCTTGCCAGCATTATGGGTACTCAGGATATTGTTTCTTGAGCTCTTCTGAAGTGGTTTCAGTTCTGGACTTGTTTTGCTGCGGTGTTTATATGCTGCTGTGTTCCCTATATTTGCACTGGTGGCGAGCTTTGATGCCCAGTGGATGTAATATGTGTAATAGCCATGATACCCTAGTGTAAGTTGCTTGCTTATTTATTTCCTTGTTGTCTTGTTTATTTGTTTGCTTGTAGTCAATGCAGTTCTTTTTCTGTGGTTTGCTAGTGGCTGCAATAACCTATTTTTTAAAACTAGGCCACAATAACCATGGGCTAATATTTACTGTAGTGACACTGGGCCTCCTACGGGCCGTAGAAATAGTGGGCCTTCTATGGGCCGTATAAACAGTGGGCCTTCTCCGGGCCGTAGAAACAGTGGGCCTTCTATGGGCCATAGAAACAATGGGCCTTCTACGGGCCGTATCATCAATGGGCCTTCTATGGGCCGTATCATTAATGGGCCTTATACGAGCCAAACAGACCGCATTCTGGCCGTAAACGGGCTAGAGTTGGAATCGTCCGTTCATGGGCCGACCATAATGGGCCATCACTAATAGGCCGTATTTGATGACGCTATGAAAATGTAACCACGGGCTAACTGTAACCACGGGCTGAATTTGGCCCACAAGCAGGAAATGACAGTAACGGGCCACAAGTAAACGAATGCTGGAAATGAGCCCAAGAATAAATGGGCTCTGAGAAGGCCGAAAGATAACATGGGATGGAGACGGCCCAACGGAATAACGGGCCGTTAATGGGTATAAAGTGATACACTGTTCATTACGGGCCAGTTTCACCATGGGCCGTTAATGGGTGTAAAGTGATACACTGTTCATTACGGGCCTGTTTCACCACGGGCCGTTAATAGGCCAAGAGTTACATAGGGCCTCATATGGGCCGAAAGACGTCATGGGCCATACATGGGCCAGAAGTGAAAACGGGCTGGAATCATATTGGATGGCCCAGATGACGCTACTATGCCTAATTCGGATAGGGCTTAAGGGCCTTGGGTCAGCGGGCTGTAAATGGGCTATATGCGAACAGGCCGTTAACAGGCTTTCCATGGGCCGGCCCGCCACCTTTTGACCAAGTCAAACGGGCCAGCCTTTTCACAGGAATGGGCCTCTGTTGGGCCGTGCCACGTGTCAACGTATCATAGGCGCCTTCTGTCCAATGAGTGGATGACATCTGTCCCGACGATGAGCCGACACATGTTTCCTCCAGCCAATGATGATTGTACACGTGGAAAATCCCCATTGGTCGGGGTTGTTAACGGGTTATCGGATCCAAAACCCGACCCGATAGCTTAACGGCGTTCCGTTACGGTGGATGCCACGTGTCGGTCACCCTTGACGAAAGCACTTCTGTGACGCGCGATTTATCATCATGGAAGTGGGCACTTCCGTGATGATAATTTTGGTAATGTCATGGAACACTTCTACGACAGCACATGTATGAGTATCTTGATTCTGTCATAAATTTGTCATGGATGTACATGCATGACAAAAAACGCGACCTACTGTGACAAACATGTATCATCACGGAAGTGTATTTTTTTGTAGTGATTGCTATCATCACTACAAAATACCAAAAACATTACTTTTACTATTGTTACCTTTTGCTACCGTTACCACTACTATCATATTACTTTGCTACTAAACACTTCGCTGCAGATATTAAGTTTCCAGGTGTGGTTGAATTGACAACTCAGCTGCTAATACTTGAGAGTATTCTTTGGCTCCCCTTGTGTCGAATCAATAAATTGGGGTTGAATACTCTACCCTCGAAAACTGTTGCGATCCCCTATACTTGTGGGTTATCAAGACTATTTTCTGGCGCCATTGCCGGGGAGCATAGCTCTATTCTTTGAGTCACTTGGGATATATATATGCTTATCATTATGAAGAACTTGAGAGATCCAAAAACCAAGATTTATCCCTCAACTACGTGGGGAAGTAAGGAACTGCCATCTAGCTCTGCACTTGATTCACCTTCTGTTATGAGTAAGTTTGCGACACCTACACCTGCTTCTACTATTCGTTCTGATATGTCACATGTTATTGATGATGCCACTTCTTCTATGCATGATACTTATGATGAAACTACCTCTATGCTTGATACTACTGTGCCACTTAGTGATTTTCTTGATGAACAACTTGCTAGGGCTAGAGAAATTGAAAATATTGAATCTGATGATACTGATGAAAGTGATGATGAAGAATCACTTGTTATTCCTAAGGGTTATGTCTTTGATCAAGAAGCTTCTTCAGCTATTTTAGCGTGCCAAAACAGAACTGAACTCAAAAGATTATTAGCTAAATGGAGTAAGCAATCTTTAAATGCTAGAATGAAACCTGGCCCTGCTTTTGCTACTTCACCTATCTTTATTACTGATAAGGATTATGAATTCTCTGTTGATCCTGATATAATTACTTTAGTTGAATCTGATCCTTTTCATGGTTATGAATCTGAAACTGTTGTGGCACATCTTACTAAATTGAATGATATAGCTACCTAGTTTACTAATGATGAGAGAACTCGTTACTTTTAGATCCTCAAAATATTTCCGTTCTCATTAAAGGGTGATGGTAAGATATGGTTTAATTCTCTTGATCTTGGTTGTGTGCATAGTCCCCAGGATATGATTTATTACTTCTCTGCTAAATATTTCCCTACTCATAAGAAACAAGCTGCTTTAAGGGATATATATATAATTTTGTGCAAATTGAAGAAGAGAGTCTCCCACAAGCTTGGGGGAGGCTTCTCCAATTACTTAATGCTTTGCCCGATCATCCTCTTAAGAAAAATTAAATACTTGATATCTTTTATAATGGACTAACCGATGCCTCCAGAGATTACCTAGATAGTTGTGCTGGTTCTGTTTTCAGGGAAAGAACGCCGGATGAAGCTGAAATTCTATTGAACAATATGTTGACAAATGAAAATAATTGGACACCTCCGGAGCCAATTCCTAAACCAACTCCGAAGAAGATGGGTATTCTATTTCTCAGTCCTGAAGATATGCAAGAGGCAAAGAAATCTATGAAAGAAAAAGGTATTAAAGCTGAAGATGTTAAGAATTTACCTCCAATTGAAGAAATACATGGTCTTAATTTACCGCCTGTTGAAGAAACATATAATCTTAATCCATTACCTAATGAAGAAACTCATGGTCTTGATAACCCGACACAGGTAATAAAGGTAAATTCTCTCTATAGATATGATAAAGCTGAAATCCCATTTACTAAATTTGCTAGCCCATGCTTAGATGAGTTTGATAAATTTATGGCTAAGCAAGAAGATTTTAATGCTTATTTTGATAGACAATTGAAATACAATTCAAATATGCTTGAACACTTGGGTGATTATATGGCTAATGTTAAAGGTGAACTTAAACTTATTAGTAAACAGGCTTCTATGGTTACCACTCAAGTAGAATAAGTACTTAGAGCTCAAAATGACTTGCTCAATGAATTGAATAGTAAAGCGAATGATAATGCTGTTAGAGTGGCTACTAGAACCGATAAAATGACTCAGGAACCTTTGTATCCTGAAGGCCATCCTAAGAGAATTGAACAAGATTCTTAGAGAAATAATTTAGATGCACCTAGTCCTTCTAAAAGGAAGAAAAAGAAAATTGATAGGACTTTGCATGCTTCTAGTGAACCTGTTATTGAACCACCTGAGAATCCAAATGATATTTCTATTTCTGATGCTGAAACTCAATCTGGTAATGAACCTGAAACTAGTGATAATGTTACTGATGATGTTCATGATGATCCTCAACCTAGTAATGGCAATGATGTAGAAATTGAACCTGTTGTTGATCTTCATAACCCACAATCAAAGAATCAACGTTATGATCAGAAAGATTTTGTTGCTTGGAAACATGGTAAACAAAAAGAGAGCCTTGGGTTCAGAAACCCATGCCTTTTCCTCCCAAACCATCCAAGAAAAAGGATGATGAGGATTTTCAGCGTTTTGCTGAAATGATTAGACCTATATTTCTGCGTATGCGATTAACTGATATGCTTAAAACAAATCCTTATGCTCAGTACATGAAAGATATTATTACAAATAAAAGAAAGATATCAGAAGCTGAAATTTCCACCATGCTTGCTAATTATACTTTTAAGGGTGGAATACCAAAGAAACTTGGAGATCCAGGAGTACCCACTATACCATGCTCCATTAAAAGAAACTATGTTAAAGCTGCTTTATGTGATCTTGGAGGTGGTGTTAGTGTTATGCTTCTCTCTTTATATCATAGACTTGATTTGAATAAGTTGACACCTACCGAAATATCTTTGCAAATGGCTGATAAATCAACTGCTATACCTGTCGGTATTTGTGAGGATGTGTCTGTTGTAGTTGCAAATGTTACTATTTTAACGGACTTTGCTATTCTTGATATTCCCGAGGACGATAGTATGTCTATTATTCTTGGAAGACCCTTTTTGAATACTGAAGGGGCTGTTATTGATTGCACTAAAGGCAATGTCACTTTTCATGTTAATGGTAATGAGCATACGGTACACTTTCCGAGGAAACAACCTCAAGTTCATAGTATCAACTCTATTGGAAAAATTCCATCGATTATATTTGGAGGTTTTGAATTTCCTCTTCCTATTGTCAAGAAGAAATATGATATTCTTATTATTGGGGATGTGCATATCCCCGTTGAGGTAACATAGTGTTATTCGAAATTTCTCTGATTCCATGTTATTCGGAATGAGTTCGTTAACACAACTTGATGAACCTTGTTAGAGGATTCCTTTTGATGATCATGAGATGGATGAAACTAGAAGGCACAACCTTCTGTACCCCACTTTTACTTTCTGTTATTTATATTAAATAAAATAAAAATAAATATTTTCTGTCTGTTATCTGATTATCTGTGCAATATAAAAATACCTCAAAAATAAAAGTTCTCCAAATGCCCTGAAATTTAAATATGATTTTTTTCTAGAATATTTGAGGATTTATGGAACTGAGAACACACCAGGGGGGTCAACCACCTGCCCACGAGGGTGGAGGGCACGCCCACCTACCTCGTGGGCCCACAGTGGCCCTCCTCCACTTATTCCTGCACCCACACACTTCATCTTCCTCCCACAAACACGAATATCCAGCTCAAACCCGAGTCTAAGCTCGTTTTATTGCCATTTTCGATCTCCTTGCTCAAAGCACCTCTCACAAAACTGCTTGGGAAGATTGTTCCTTGGTATGTGACTCCTCCATTGGTCCAATTAGTTTTTGTTCTAGTGCTTTATTCATTGCTAATTTGTGTTGCTTAGGTGACCCTGTTCTTGAGCTTGCATGTCAAATTTATATGGTCAAAGTAGTTTTGATGCATGATATAGGCCCTAGGCACTTGTAGGAGTAGTTGCTATCAATATTATTGAGTTTGGTTTACTTTTATTTTGAAGTTACTAAAAATTTCAGAATTTTTCAAAAAATGATGAGGAGACTTTTGAGGGGCTCATCGAGCCAAAGCTCGAAGGAAAAGGCACCGAAACCTAAGTATAATCTGCCTCGCACTGCGGAGGTTCGGGTGTGTGATTGGCCTTCCGAGGATTTCTTGAGAGCAGCCGGGATTTATGAAGATTTTCATGAATTGGCTCATAATGCAGGCCTCACCTCTTTCCTCCACGACCAATGCGATCAGTATCTCTTACTCACAAATACCTTTGTGCAAAACTTTCAATTTCATTCTAGGAACTCACCACCTACGGTGGAGTTTCATTTATATGATGAGCATAAGGAGATGTCACTTTATGATTTGTGTCGGATTTGTTTAGTCCCTTTTGAGGGAAAGACAGAAGAGCCACATCGTGATGATGTGGAGGGATTTATTGATACTATCACTGTAGGGGAAACAAGGAAGGTTTTCGATGCACGAATCACTAGCATACATTTTCCGGTTTTACGTTAATTTGCATTATTTGCTAGTCGTTGCTTAATTGGTCGCGGAAACTGTGGAAACCATAGTATCCCTGATATTATTATTTTGCTCCAAGGTTTATAGAGTGATAACATTTTTAGTATGGGCGGTATTATTGCTAAACGGTTAAGTCTGAACCGTACAAAGGGCCCCATCTTTGGAGGCATCTATGCTTCACGCCTAGCTGCACATTTTAACATACCTATTAGGCATGCTGAGAAGGAAGTGCTGCCTCGTGTTTATCTAGATTATAAAAGTATGGTGGCACATTATTTTATTGTTAAGAATAGGGAAGGAGAGCTTAAATATCAATTGTTCTTTAATTAACATCATCCTGAGACTATTACCCTGCCTGCTCCTTCTTTGTTTGATTTATCTGTAGGCACGTACCTTGTTCCGTTGAAGGCTATTCACGCCTACCGGAACCCTGCACTAGCTGAGGAGCCAGAGCCGGAACCACAAGTTGATCCTTCACGACAGTCTAATTACCAGTGGGATCCGGAGATGATTGTCAGCCAGTGGCAATCGGAGCCTTCCTCTTCTTCTTCTCAGTACGACCCCAACTACTATTATGGATAAACGCCAGGCCAGCCGTGGCCATAGACCAACTTAGGCCAAAAGCCTAAGCTTGGGGGAGTACGTATTTCCCACCGACATTACATTTATGCTCACACACTCATTGCTAGAGGTCGATGCTCATACTTTTTCATTGTATCATCCATGCTAGTTTATTTCCTTTTTTATGCTTTCTTCTTGTGTGTTTAATAAACCTTAAGAAAAACCAAAAAAATAGTTGTAGCTTTTAGTTAGTTTAATTTCCATGCTTGTAGTAGTAATTAAAAAGAAAACCCAAAAAGATTTCCTGTTCTTCTTTTTGCTTATTGCGAGCTTTCCCGTGTAAATAGTTTTATTTCTTTTCTTTTCTTTGGGGTCGATAGGAGAAGACCATAATTAAATTGTTGAAGTGTCTCTTATATACATTATTGTTGATCTGACAAAAGAGCCCGTATTGCCTTGTCTTCTCCTGTTTATTGAATGCTTCCAGATTCCAGCTTAGTCCAATGCACGTGCACTATTATTATTATTCACACTATTCGGTCGTGCAAGTGAAAGGCAATTATGACGATATATGATGGACTGACTGAGATGAGAAAAGTTGGTATGAACTCGACCCCTTTTTTTGTAAATATGATTAGTTCATCGTTCCTGATTCATCCTATTATGAATAAACATGTTTGCAATGACAACTAGAGATAATAGTTTCTTGTGCCATGCTTGATTAGCTATGAGTTATAATGGTTTACCTTGCGTGCCAACACGCTATTAAAATGGTTATGATGTGGTATGATAAGGTGGTATCCTCCTCTGAATGATTTAAGTGACTAGACTTGGCACATGTTCACGCATGTAGTTGAAACAAAATCAACATAGCCTTCACGATATTTATGTTCATGGTGGATTATATCCTACTCATGCTTGCATTCGGTGTTGATTAATTTTAATGCATGTTCATGACTGTTGTCGCTCTCTAGCTGGTCGCTTCCCAATCTTTTGCTAGCCTTCACCTATGCTAAGCGGGAATACTGCTTGTGCATCCAAATTCCTTAAACCCAAAGTTATTCCGCAGGAGTCCACTATACCTACCTATATACGGTATCTACCTGCCATTCCAAGTAAATTTGTATGTGCCAAACTCTAAACCTTCAAATAAATATCATGTTTTGTATGCTCTAATAGCTCATATATCAACTAGGGCTGTCTGTATCTTCCATGTTAGGCGGGTTATTCTCAAGAGGAGTGGACTCCGCTCCTCACTCACGAGATAAATGGCTGGTCACCGGGATGCCCAGTCCCATGCTTTATGCAAACTAAATCAAAATAATTGCAAACAAAACTCCCCCTGGTACTCTTGTTAGTTGGAGGCACTCATTGTTTCGAGCAAGCCATGGATTGATGCTTGCTGGTGGAAGGGGGAGTATAAATTTACCATTCTGTTTGGGAACCGCCTATAATGTGTGTAGCATGGAAGATATCGCCATCTCTTGGTTGTTATGTTGACAATGAAAGTATACCGCTCAAAATATTATTCACCTCTGCTTCAAAACCAAGCTCTGGCACCTCAACAAATCCTTGCTTCCCTCTGCGAAGGGCCTATCTATTTACTTTTATGCTGAGTCATCATCCTCTTATTAAAAAGCACTAGTTAGAGAGCACTACTGTCAATACTTCTTCGGAAGAGAACCATATAATGTGTGAAGTGGAGTACATAGCTTCTTCGGAAGCAGCAAATGAAGGAGTCTGGATGAAGGAGTTCATATCCGATCTAGGTGTAATACCTAGTGCATCGGGTCCAATGAAAATCTTTCGTGACAATACTGGAGCAATAGCCTTGGTGAAGGAATCCAGATTTCACAAGAGAACCAAACACATCAATAGACGCTTCAATTCCATCCGCGATCAAGTCAGGGAGGGAGACATAGAGATTTGCAAAATACATACGGATCTGAATGTTGCAGACCCGTTGACTAAACCTCTTCCACGAGCAAAACATGATCAGCACCAAGACTCCATGGGTGTTAGAATCATTACTATGCAATCTAGATTGCTGACTCTAGTGCAAGTGGGAGACTGAAGGAAATATGCCCTAGAGGCAATAATAAAGTTATTATTTATTTCCTTATATCATGATAAATGTTTATTATTCATTCTAGAATTGTATTAACCGGAAACATAATACTTGTGTGAATAAATAGACAAACAAAGTGTCACTAGTATGCCTCTACTTGACTAGCTCGTTAATCGAAGATGGTTATGTTTCCTAACCATAAACAAAAGAGTTGTTATTTGATTAACAGGGTCACATCATTAGGAGAATGATGTGATTGACATGACCCATTCCATTAGCTTAGCACCCGATCGTTTAGTATGTTGCTATTGCTTTCTTCATAACTTATACATGTTCCTATGACTATGAGGTTATGCAACTCCCGTTTACCGGAGGAACACTTTGGGTACTACCAAACGTCACAACGTAATTGGGTGATTATAAAGGAGCATTACAGGTGTCTCCAAAGGTAGATGTTGGGTTGGCGTATTTCGAGATTAGGATTTGTCACTCCGATTGTCGGAGAGGTATCTCTGGGCCCTCTCGGTAATGCACATCACTTAAGCCTTGCAAGCATTGCAACTAATGAGTTAGTTGCGGAATGATGTATTACAGAACGAGTAAAGAGACTTGCCAATAACGAGATTGAACTAGGTATTTGGAATACCGACGATCGAATCTCGGGCAAGTAACATACCGATGACAAAGGGAACAACGTATGTTGTTATGCGGTCTGACCGATAAAGATCTTCGTAGAATATGTAGGAGCCAATATGGGCATCCAGGTCCCGCTATTGGTTATTGACCGGAGACGTGTCTCGGTCATGTCTACATTGTTCTCGAACCCGTAGGGTCCGCACGCTTAAGGTTTCGATGACAGTTTTATTATGAGTTTATGAGTTTTGATGTACCGAAGGAGTTCGGAGTCCCGGATGAGATCGGGGACATGACGAGGAGTCTCGAAATGGTCGAGACGTAAAGACTGATATATTGGACGACTATATTCGGACATCGGAAAGGTTCCGAGTGATTTGGGTATTTTTCGGAGTACCGGGTAGTTACGGGAGAAGCAATGGGCCTTGATGGGCTTTAGTGGGAAGAGGAGAAAGGGCCAAGGGGCTGCTGCGCCCCCCTCCCCTCTAGTCCGAATTGGACTAGGGAAAAGGGGGCCGGCTACCTCTCCTTCTCCTCCACTTCCTTCTCCCTTCCTCCCCTCTTGGTGGACTCCTACTAGGACTTGGAGTCCTAGTAGGACTCCACATCCTGGCCGCACCTAGCCTTGGCCGGCCTCCTCCTCCTCCATCCTTTATATACTGAGGCAAGGGGCACCCCATGAACAGAAGTTGATCCACGTGATCTTATTCTTAGCCGTGTGCAGCGCCCCCAGCCACCATAGTCCTCGATAATATTGTAGCGGTGCTTAGGCGAAGCCCTGCAGCAGTAGTGCATCAAGATCGTCACCATGCCGTCGTGCTGACGGAACTCTTCCCCGACACTTTGCTGGATCGGAGTCCGGGGATCGTCATCGAGATGAACGTGTGCTAGAACTCGGAGGTGCCGTAGTTTCGGTGCTTGATTGGTCGGGCCGTGGAGACGTACGACTACATCAACCAAACGCTTCCGTTGTCGATCTACTAGGTACGTAGATCACACTCTCCCCTCGTTGCTATGCATCACCATGATCTTGCGTGTGTGTAGGAAAATTTTAAAATTACTACGAAACCCAACAGAAAGTGTTGTCATCCGGGATTTATTATTATGCCTCGCTAGTCGATTATGCCATTGATACGAGTAAACTTGAGACCTATGCGTTATTGTGAATGTGGTTAGTCATAATCTTTGCTGAAAACTTGAATGCTCGCTTTACATATTTACAACAACAAGAGAAAACATAGTTTGTAAAAGTTTTTCTTTATCACTTTCAGTTTTTCAACTGAATTGCTTGAGGACAAGCAAAGGTTTAAGCTTGGGGGAGTTGATACGTCTCCAACGTATCTACTTTTCCAAACACTTTTCCCCTTGTTTTGGACTCTAACTTGCATGACTTGAACGGAACAAACCCAGACTGACGCTATTTTCAGCAGAATTACCATGGTGTTATTTATGTGCAGGAGCAAACGTTCTCGGAATGACCTGAAACTTCACGGAGCCACTTCTCAGAAAATAAGAAAAATACATGCCAAAGATGAAGACCAGGGGGCCAACCACCTTGCCACGAGGGTGGGGGGAGCGCCTGCCCCCCTAGGGCGCGCCCCCTACCTCATGGGCCCCCTGTTGCCTCTCGAACTCCAACTCCACCTCCATATATTGAGTTTCGATGAGAAAAAAATCAGAGAGAAGAAATCATCGCGTTTTACGATACGGAGCCGTCGCCAAGCCCTAAAACCTCTCGGGAGGGCTGATCTAGAGTCCGTTCGGGGCTCCGGAGAGGGGAATCCATCGCCATCGTCATCATCAACCATCCTCCATCACCAATTTCATGATGCTCACCGCCGTGCGTGAGTAATTCCATCGTAGGCTTGCTGGACGTTGATGGGTTGGATGGGATCTATCATGTAATCGAGTTAGTTTTGTTAGGGTTTGATCCCTAGTGTCCACTATGTTCCGAGATTGATGTTTCTATGACTTTGCTATGCTTAATGCTTGTCACTAGGGCCCGAGTGCCATGATTTCAGATCTGAACCTATTATGTTTTCATCAATATATGAGTGTTCTTGATCCTATCTTGCAAGTCTATAGTCACCTATTATGTGTTATGATCCGTTAACCCTGAAGTGACAATAATCGGGATACTTATCGGTGATGACAATAGTTTGAGGAGTTCATGTATTCACTATGTGTAATGCTTTGTTCCGATTCTCTATTAAAAGGAGGCCTTAATATACCTTAGTTTCCGTAAGGACCCTGCTGCCACGGGAGGGTAGGACAAAAGATGTCATGCAAGTTCTTTTCCATAAGCACGTATGACTATGTTCGGAATACATGCCTACATTATATCAATGAACTGGAGCTAGTTCTGTGTCACCCTGGGTTATGACTGTTTCATGATGAACCGCATCCGACATAATTCCCCATCACTGACCCATTGCCTACGAGCTTTCCATATATTGTTCTTCGCTTATTTACTTTCCCGTTGCTATTGCTATCATCACTACAAAATACCAAAAACATTACTTTTACTACTGTTACCTTTTGCTACCGTTACCACTACTATCATATTACTTTGCTACTAAACACTTTGCTGCAGATATTAAGTTTCTAGGTGTGGTTGAATTGACAACTCAGCTGCTAATACTTGAGAATATTCTTTGGCTCCCCTTGTGTCGAATCAATAAATTTGGGTTGAATACTCTACCCTCGAAAACTGTTGCAATCCCCTATACTTGTGGGTTACCAGTTACCAAATGATTATAGATTGGAATTGGAATGTGCTGATGTTCTAGAGCATCAACTAGAGGTGCTAAGACAATGCACATATGAGTCTCAATATGTAATCAACATGTTGAGAGTGGAGGTGCAGATATCACATGCACAAGTGAAAAAAATGAAACAAGACACTAAGGTAACCACAAAGGAGCTGGATATTTTGCAAACTGAAATTTTTGCTATCTGAATCTGACCAATCCTATTTTCTGAAGAGATCATAGTTCAAATAGTAAGTTATGTTGATGCGCGTCCATGATGTATAAGCCTTATTTGCCCAGTGTATGTAATTTGTTGTTTGTGTATGCTTTATTATCACTGGGGGCGAACTATGATGCCCAGTGTGAAGGAAATATGCCATAGAGGCAATAATAAAGTTGTTATTTATATTTCCTTATATCATGATAAAATGTTTATTATTCATGCTAGAATTGTATTAACCAGAAAGTTAGTACATGTGTGAATACATAGACAAACAGAGTGTCATTAGTATGCCTCTACTTGACTAGCTCGTTAATCAAAGATGGTTAAGTTTCCTAACCATAGACATGAGTTGTCATTTGATAAACAGGATCACATCATTAGAGAATGATCTGATTGACTTGACCCATCCATTAGCTTGGCATTATGATCGTTTAGTTTATTGCTATTGTTGTCTCCATAACTTATACATGTTCCTATGACTATGAGATTATGCAACTCCCGAATACCGGAGGAACACTTAGTGTTCTATCAAACGTCACAACGAAACTAGGTGATTAAAAAGATGCTCTACAGGTGTCTCCGATGGTGTTTGTTGAGTTGGCATAGATCAAGATTAGGATTAGTCACTCCAATTGTCGGAGAAGTATCTCTGGGCCCTCTCGGTAATGCACATCACTATAAGCCTTGCAAGCAATGTGACTAATGAGATAGTTATAGGATGTTGCATTACGGAACGAGTAAGAGACTTGCCGATAATGAGATTGAACTAGGTATGATGATACCAACGATCGAATCTCGGGCAAGTAACATACCAATGACAAAGGGAACAACGTATGTTGTTATGCGGTTTGACCGATAAAGATCTTTGTAGAATATGTAGGAACCAATATGAGCATCCAGGTTTCGCAATTGGTTATTAACCAGAGATGAGTCTTGGTCATGTCTACATAGTTCTCGAACCCATAGGGACCGCATGCTTAACGTTCGATGACGATCGGTATTATGAGTTTATGTGTTTTGATGTACCGAAGGTAGTTCGGAGTCCCGAATGTGATCACGTACATGACGAGGAGTCTTGAAATGGTCGAGACATGAAGATTGATATATTGGAAGGTTATGTTTGGACACCAGAATGGTTTCGTGTGAGTTTAGGCATATACGGAGTACCGGGAGGTTACCGGAACCCCCCGGGGGCTTAATGAGCCTACATGGGCTTTAGTGGAAGAGACAGGAGGCGGCCAAGAGGTGGGGGCGCGCCCCCCAAGCCCAATCTGAATTGGGAAGGGGGTCGGCCCCCCTTTCCTTCTTCTTCTCTTCCCCTTCCTTGCCCCTCATATTAGGACTAGGAAAGGGGGGAAACCTACTCCTTGTAGGAGTAGGAATCCCCTTGGGGGCGCACCATGAGGGCCGGCCGACCCCTCCTCCCCTCCTTTATATACGAGGGAGGGGGGAACCCCATAGACACACAAGTTGACAATTGTTTTAGCCGTGTGTGGTGCCCCCCTCCACAGATACACACCTCGGTTATATTGTCGTAGTGCTTAGGTGAAGCCTTGCGCCGGTAACTTCATCATCACCATCAACACGCCGTCGTGTTGACGAAACTCTCCCTCGGTCTTAACCGGATCAAGAGTACGAGGGACGTCACCAAGCTGAACGTGTGCAGATCGCGAAGGTGCCGTACATTCAGTACTTGATCAGTTGGATCGCGAAGACGTTCGACTACATCAACCGCGTTTGTTAACGCTTCCGCTTTAGGTCTATGAGGGTACGTAGACATACTCTCCCCTCTCGTTGCTATGCATCCCTAGATAGATCTTGCGTGATCATAGGAAATTTTGGAAATACTACGTTCCTTGAGGGAGTCCTGGATTAAGGGGTCCTCGGGCGTCCAGCCTGTGTGACATGGGCCGAACTAATGGTCTATGAAGATACAAGACACAAGACTCTCTCCTGTGTCCGGATGGGACTCTCCTTCGCATGGATGGCAAGCCTAGCGTGTGGATATGAAGATTCCTTTCTCTGTAACCGACTTTGTACAACCCTAGTCCCCTCCGGTGTCTATATAAACCGGAGGGTTTAGTCCGTAGAAAAAATAATAATCTGACAGGCAAGACTTCTAGTGTTTAGCTATTACGTTCTTCTAGTAGATCAACTATTGTAACCCCCATACTCATCAATATCAATCAAGCGGGATGTAGGGTATTACCTCCCTCAAGAGGGCCCGAACATGGGTAAAAATTTGTGTCCCCTGTCTCCTGTTACCATAAACCTTAGATGCACAGTTCGGGACCCCCTACCTGAGATCCGGCGATTTTTATCCGACATTGGTGCTTTCATCGAGAGTTCCACTATGTCCCTGTCAGAAGGTTCGATGGCTCCATCCATCATCTGCAACGATCCTGCCCTAGGGGAGGTTTTTCTCCCCAGATAGATCTTCATATTTGGCGGCTTCGCACTGCGGGCCAACTCGCTTGGCCATCTGGAGCAGATCAACAGCTACGCCCCAGGTCACTGCTATCTCTTGAGCACTACATTGGTTTTCCCTTGAAGAGGAAAGGGTGATGCAGCAATGTAGCATAAGTATTTCCCTCAGTTTTTGAGAACCAAGGTATCAATCCAGTAGGAGACTACACGCAAGTCCCTCATACCTACACAAACAAATAAGAACCTCGCAACCAACGCGATAAAGGGGTTGTCAATCCCTTCACGGTCACTTACAAGAGTGAGATCTGATAGAGAGAATAATAATAAGATGGTATTTTCATGATATAGATTGAAAGTAAAGATTGCAAAATAAAAAGTGCCAGAAATAGCTAGTTGACGGGAGATTAATATAATAGAGAATAGACCCAGGGGCCATAGGTTTCACTGGTGGCTTCTCTCAAGATAGCGTAAGTATTATGGTGGGTGAACAAATTACTGTCAAGCAATTGATATAAAAGTGCATAATTATAAGAATATCTAGGCATGATCATGTATATAGGCATCACGTCCACAACAATTAGACCGAAATGATTCTGTGTCTACTACTATTACTCCACACATCGACCGCTATCCAGCATGCATCTAGAGTATTAAGTTCATAAGAACAGAGTAACACATTAGGCAAGATGACATGATGTAGAGGGATAAACTCAAGCAATATGATATAAACCCCATCTTTTTATCCTCGATGGCAACAATACAATACGTGTCTTGCTGCCCATGCTATCACTGGGAAAGGACACCGCAAAATTGAACCCAAAGCTAAGCACTTCTCTCATTGCAAGGAAGATCAATCTAGTAGGCCAAACCAAACTGATAATTCGAAGAGACTTGCAAAGATAACCAATCATACATAAAAGATTTCAAAGAAGAATCAAATATTGTTCATAGATAATCTTGATCATAAACCCACAATTCATCGGATCTCGACAAACACATCGCAAAAAGAGTTACATCGAATAGATCTCCGAGAAGATCGAGGAGAACTTTGTAATGAGATCCAAAGAGAGAGAAGAAGCCATCTAGCTAATAACTATGGACCCGAAGGTCTGAATTAAACTACTCACACATCATCGGAGAGGCTATGGTGTTGATGTAGAAGCCCTCCGTGATCGATTCCCCCTTCGACGAAGCTCCGAAAAAGGCCCCAAGATGGGATATCTTGGGTACAGAAGGTTGCGGTGGTGGAAATAGGGTTTCATGGTGCTCCTGGATTTTTCGGGGTATATGGATATATATAGGAGGAAGAAGTAGGTCGGTGGAGCTACGAGGGGCCCACGAGGGTGGAGAGCGCGCCCCCTGCCTCGTGGCCTCCTCGTTGATTTCATGACGTCCACTCAAAGTCCTCTGGATTACGTTTGTTCCAAAAATAACTCTCCGGAAGGTTTCATTCCGTTTGATATTCCTTTTCTGCGAAACACCGAAATAGGCACAAAACAGCAATTTGCACTGGGCCTTGGGTTAGTAGGTTAGTCCCAAAAATAATATAAAGGTGCTTAGTAAAGCCCATTAAACATCCAAAACATACAATATAATATCATGGAACAATCAAAAATTATAGATACGTTGGAGACGTATCAAGCATCCCCAAGATTAATTCCTGCTCGTCCTCGAGTAGGTAAATGATAAAAACAGAATTTTTGATGTGGAATGCTACCTAGCATATTTCTCAAAGTAATTTTATTTATTGTGGCATGAATGTTCAGATCCGAAAGATTTAAGACAAAAGTTTAATATTGACATAAAAATAGTAATACTTCAAGCATACTAATAAAGCAATCATGTCTTCTCAAAATAACATGGCCAAAGAAAGTTATCCCTACAAAATCATATAGTCTGGCTATGCTCTATCTTCATCACATACAGTATTTAATCATACACAACCTCGATGACAAGCCAAGCAATTGTTTCATACTTTTGATGTTCTCAAACTTTTTCAATCTTCACGCAACATATGAGCGTGAGCCATGGACATAGCACTATATGTGGAATAGAGTGGTGGTTGTGGAGAAGAAAAAAAGGAGAAGATAGTCTCACATCAACTAGGCATATCAACGGGCTATGGCGATGCCCATCAATAGATATCAATGTGAGTGAGTAGGGATTGCCATGCAACGGATGCACTAGAGCTATAAGTGTATGAAAGCTCAATAAAAGAAACTAACTGGGTGTGCATCCAACTCGCTTGCTCACGAAGACCTAGGGCATTTTGAGGAAGCCCATCATTGGAATATACATGCCAAGTTCTATAATGTAAAATTCCCACTAGTATAGGAAGGTGACAACATAGGAGACTCTCTATCATGAAGATCATGGTGCTACTTTGAAGCACAATTGTGGAAAAAGGATAGTAACATTGTCTATTCTCTCTTTTTCTCTCATTTTTATTTGGGCCTTCTTTTTTTTTTTCTTTTTTTCTTTTTTTCTTTTCGTCCGGAGTCTCATCCCGACTTGTGGCGGAATCATAGTCTCCATCATCATTTCCTCACTTGGGACAATGCTCTAATAATGATGATCATCACACTTTTATTTACTTACAACTGAAAGATTACAACTCAATACTTAGAACAAAATATGACTCTATGTGAATGCCTGGGGCGATGTACTGGGATATGCAACGAATGAAGAGTGACATGTATGAAATAATTATGAATGGGGGCTTTGCCACAAATACGATGTCAAGTACATGATCATGCAAAGCAATATGACAACGATGAAGCGTGTCATAATAACGGAACGGTGGAAAGTTGCATGGCAATATATGTCGGAATGGCTATGGAAATGCCATAATAGGTAGGTATGGTGGCTGTTTTGAGGAAGGTATATGGTGGGTTTAAGGTACCGGCAAAAGTTGCGCGGTACTAGAGAGGCTAGCAATGGTGGAAGGGTGAGAGTGTGTATAATCCATGGACTCAACATTAGTCATAAAGAACTCACATACTTATTGCAAAAATTTATTAGTTATTGAAACAAAGTACTACGTGCATGCTCCTAGGGGGATAGATTGGTAGGAAAAGACCATCGCTCGTCCCCGACCGCCACCCATAAGGAAGACAATCAATAAATAAATCATGCTCCGACTTCATCACATAACGGTTCACCATACGTGCATGCTACGGGAATCACAAAATTTAGAACAGGTATTTCTCAAATTCACAACTACTCAACTAGCATGACTCTAATATCACCATCCCCATATCTCAAGACAATCATCAAGTATCAAACTTCTCATAATATTCAATGCACTTTTTATGATAGTTTGTATTATACCCATCTTGGATGCCTATCATATTAGGACTAATTTTATAACCAAAGAAAATTACCATGCTTTTCTAAAGGACTCTCAAAATAATATAAGTGAAGCATGAGAGATCAATAATTTCTATAAAATAAAACCACCGCCGTGCTCTAAAAGATATAAGTGGAGCAAAACTACTTAGCTCAAAAGATATAAGTGAAGCACATAGAGTATTCTAATAAATTCCAATGAATGTATGTCTCTCCCAAAATGTGTGTACAGCAAGGATGATTGTGGTAACCTAAAAAGCAAAGACTGAAATCATACAAGACGCTCCAAGCGAAACACATATCATGTGGTGAATAAAAATATAGCCTCAAGTAAAGTTACCGATAGAAGAAGACGAAAGAGGGGATGCCTTCCGAGGCATCCCCAAGCTTAGGCTTTTGGTTGTCCTTGAATTTTACCTTGGGGTGCCTTGGGCATCCCCAAGCTTAGGCTCTTTCCACTCCTTATTCCATAATCCATCCAATCTTTACCCAAACTTGAAAACTTCACAACACAAAACTTAAACAGAAAATCTCATGAGCTCCGTTAGTATAAGAAAACAAACCACCACTTAAGGTAATGTAATGAACTCATTATTTATTTATTTTGGTGTTAAAACTACTGTATTCCAACTTATCTATGGTTCATAACTTCCGATACTAGCCATAGATTCATCAAAATAAGCAAACAACACATGAAAAACAGAATCTATCAAAAATAGATCAGTATGTAGTAATCTCTATGTTTCGAATACTTATGTAACCCCAAAAATTTTAAAATAAATTTCTGGACGTGAGGAATTTATCTATTAATAATCTGCATAAGGAATCAACCAAATCGCACTATTCAGTAAAAATGGCAGCAAATCTCGTGAGCGCTAAAGTTTCTGTTTTTTACAGCAAGATCGCAAAGACTTTCCCCAAGTCTTCCGAAAGGTTCTACTTGGCACAAACACTAAATAAAAGCATAAAAACAAATATAAACAGAGGCTATATGAATTATTTATTACTAAACAGAACCAAAAATCAAGGAACACAAATAAAATTGGGTTGCCTCCCAACAAGCGCTATCGTTTAACGCCCCTAGCTAGGCATAAAAGTAAGAATAGATCTATGTGTTACCATCTTTGGTATGCAATCCATAAGTGTCTCTCATAATAGATTCATAAGGTAATTTAATTTTATTTCTAGGAAAGTGCTCCATGCCTTTCCTTAATGGAAATCGGAACCTAATATTCCCTTCTTTCATATCAATAATTGCACCAATCGTTCTAAGGAAAGGCCTACCAAGAATAATGGGACATGTAGGATTGCAATCAATATCAAAAACAATGAAATCTATGGGCACATAATTCCTATTTGGAACAATAAGAACATAATTAATCCTTCCCATAGGTTTCTTAATAGTGGAATCTGCAAGATGCAAATTTAAAGAATAATCATCAAGTTCACGGAAACATAACACATCACACAAAGTTTTTGGAATCGTGGAAACGCTAGCACCCAAATCACATAAAGCATAGCATTCATGATCTTTAATTTTCATTTTAATAGTGGGTTCCCACTCATCATAAAGTTTGCTAGGGATAGAAACTTCCAATTCAAGCTTTTCTTCATAAGATTGCATTAAAGCATCAACGGTATGTTTAGTAAAAAATTTATTTCGATTATAAGCATGCGGAGAATTTAGCATGGATTGCATCAAGGAAATACAATCTATTAAAGAACAATTATCACAGTTAAATTCCTTGATGAAATCCAAAATAGTGGGTTCATTGCTATGTAAAGTTTTGACCTCTTCAATCCCACTTTTATTAATTTTAGCATTAAGATCTAAAAACTCAGAATCATTGGGACGCCTTCGAACTAAAGTTGATTCATCTCCAGTCCCATCATTATCAAGATTCATATTGCAAAACAAAGATTAATAGGGGACACATCAATCACTTTTAGATCGTCATCCTTATTATCATGAAAACTAGAAGAACACGCTTTCACAAAGCAATCTTTTTTAGCACGCATCCTAGTGGTTCTTTCTTTGAACTCATCAATGGAAATTCTCATAGCTTTGAGAAACTCATTGATATTATGCTTAGGTGGAAAGATCTAAGTTTCAAAGAATCAACATCAAGAGAAATTCTATCCACGTTCCTAGCCAACTCATCAATCTTAGATAGTTTTTCTTCAATCAAAGCATTGAAACTCTTTTAAGAATGAATAAATTCCTTAATATTAGATTCAAAATCACAGGGAATCTTATTATAATTTCCATAAGAATTGTTGTAAGAATTACCATAATTATTAGAGGAATTACCAGGAAACGGCCTAGGATTAAAATTACCTCTATACGCGTTATTACCAAAATTGTTCCTACCAACAAAATTCACATCCATAGATTCATTATTATTCTCAATCAAAGTAGACAAATGCATATCATTAGGATCAGAATAAACACTCTAATTAGCAAAGAATTTCATAAGTTTATCCATCTTTCCACTCAAAACATTAATTTCTTATATTGCATACACCTTTTTACTAGTAGATCTTTTAGTGTGCCATTGAGAATAATTAACCATAATATTATCTAGGGGTTTAGTAGCTTCTCCTAAAGTGATTTCCATAAAAGTGCCCCCTGCAGCCGAATCTAAAAGATTTGTAGAAGCAAAATTCAATCCGGCATAAAAATTTGGTATAATCATCCAAAGATTCAAACCATGTGTAGGGCAATTACGTATCATTAATTTCATCCTTTCCCAAGATTGTGCAACATGCTCATGATCTAGTTGCTTAAAGTTCATAATATCGTTTCTAAGAGAGATGATCTTAGCGGGAGGAAAATACTTAGAGATACAATCATCTTTGCACTTATTCCATGAATCGATACTATTTTTAGGCAAAGACGAAAACCAAGTTTTAGCACGATCTCTAAGTGAAAACGGGAATAGCTTCAATTTAACAATGTCATTATCCACATATTTATTCTTTTTCATATGACACAAATCAACAAAGCTATTTAGATGGGTAGTGGCATCTTCACTAGGAAGGCCGGAAAACGGATCTTTCATGACAATATTCAGCAAAGCAGTATTAATTTCACAAGATTCAGCATCGGTAAGGGGAGCAATCGGAGTGCTAATAAAATCATTATTGTTGGTATTGGAAAAGTCACACAATTTAGTATTATCTTGAGCCATTGTGACAAACAATCCAACACCCAAGCAAGCAAGATGCAAACAAAAAAAGGCCAACGAAAAAGAGGCAAGCGGAAAAAGACGGCGAATAAAACGGCAAGGGTGAAGTGGGGGAGAGGAAAACGAGAGGCAAATGGCAAATAATGTAATGCGAGGGATAAGAGTTTGTAATGGGTACTAGGTATGTCTTGACTTGTGCATAGATCTCCTCGGCAATGGCGCCAGAAATCGCACGTTGGCGGGAGATCGAATCTTTGACTTGACTTGGTGTAAGCCTCCCCGGCAACGGTGCCAGAAATCCTTCTTGCTACCTCTTGAGCACTGCGTTGGTTTTCCTTTGAAGAGGAAAGGGTGATGCAGCAAATTGCGTAAGAATTTCCATCAGTTTTTGAGAACCAAGGTATCAATCCAGTAGTAGACTACTCGCAAGTCCCTCGTACCTACGCAAACAAATAAGAACCTCGCAACCAACGCGATAAAGGGGTTGTCAATCCCTTCACGTCACTTACGAGAGTGAGATCTAATAGAGATAATAATAATAAGATAAATATTATTGGTATTTTCATGATATAGATTGCAAAATAAACGGTGCCAGAAATAGCTAGTTGACGGGAGATTAATATAATAGAGAATAGACCCGGGGGCCATAGGTTTCACTAGTGGCTTCTCTCAATATAGGATAAGTATTACGGTGGGTGAACAAATTACTGCCGAGCAATTGATAGAAAAGTGCATAATTATGAGAATATCTAGGCATGATCATGTATATAGGCATCACGTCCGCGACAAGTAGACCGAAATGATTCTGAATCTACTACTATTACTCCACTCATCGACCGCTATCCAGCATGCATCTACAGTATTAAGTTCATAAGAGCAGAGTAACGCACTAGGCAAGATGACATGATGTAGAGGGATAAACTCAAACAATATGATATAAACCCCATCTTTTTATCCTCAATGGCAACAATACAATACGTGCCTTTGAAAGGATCGAGAAGAGGTGTCTAGAGGGGGGGGTGATTAGACAATAAGTGCTAAAAGTTGCAGTTTTTAATTTCTATAAGTTGAAGTGGAGTTTTGGCACAAGTTTAACAATCTCAATACATATCAAGCAAGCATGCAAAGAGTATATGAGCAGCGTAAAGTAAAGATTGCAAATTGCAAGAATGTAAAGGGATGGGATTGGAGTGTGCAAACGCAATTTGGAGACACAAAGATTTTTGAGACGTGGTTCCGATAGGTGGTGCTATCGTACATACACGTTGATGGAGACTTCAACCCATGAAGGGTAACGGCTGCGCGAGTCCACGGAGGGCTCCACCCACAAAGGGTCCATGAAGAAGCAACCTTGTCTATCCCACCATGGCCGTCACCCACGAAGGACTTGCCTCACTAGCGGTAGATCTTCATGCAGTAGGTGATCTCCTTGCCCTTACAAACTTCTTGGTTCAACTCCCCAATCTTGTCGGAGGCTCCCAAGTGACACCTAGCCAATCTAGGAGACACCACTCTCGAAGAAGTAACAAATGGTGTGTTGATGCTGAACTCCTTGCTCTTGTGCTTCAAATGATAGTCTCCCCAACACTCAACTCTCTCTCTCATAGGATATGGATTTGGTGGAAAGAAGATTTGAGTGGAAAGCAACTTGGGGAAGGCTAGAGATCAAGATTCATATGGTAAGAATGGAATATCTTGGCCTCAACACAAGTGTAGGTGGTTCTCTCTCAGAAAAAGTAAGTTGGAAGTGTAGGTTTGTTCTGATGGCTCTCTCCACGAATGAAGAGGTGGTGGAGGGGTATATATAGCCTCCACACAAAAATCTAACCATAACACACAACTTGCCAATCTCGGCGGGACTGAATTGTTAAACTAGGTCGAACCGATTCAGAAAATCTAGTGACCGACTGGATCAACTCGGTGGGACCGATGTGCTAGGGTTAGGGTAAATCCAAAACTCGTTTTGACCAATTACTCAAACTCGGTGGGACCAATTTGGGTTATAAGCGAAACAGAGAGTTGGCCAAGCAAACTCGGTGGGGCCGATCGCATATCTCGGTGGGACCAAAAATATTGCAATAGGTAACAGAGAGTTTGCAAGCCCGTCTTGGTGAGACCGAGATCTCATCAGTGAGAACGAACTGATTAGGGTTTCTGGCAGTGGCTATGTCAACTGAACTCGGTGGCTTCGGATAGAAAGAATTGGTGGGGCCGAGTCGGATATTTGGTGTGGGACATATTTGGAAGTGAGAAAGTGGTTGAGGGCTTTGGAGCATATCACTAAGCACTTTGAGCAAGCAAGCCATTAAGCAACACCTCATCCCTTCTTAATAGTATTGGCTTTTCCTATAGACTCAATGTGATCTTGGATCACTAAAATAGAAAATGTAGAGCCTTGAGCTTGGAGCTTGAGCCAATCCTTTGTCCTTGGCATTTTGAAGTGGTTCAACATCCTCTAGTCCATGCCACTTAATTGTTGAACTTATCTGAAACATACTAGGTAAAAGTGTTAGTCCAACAAGAGATATGTTGACATTAATTACCAAAACCACCTAGGGAGCACGTGTGCTTTCAATCTCCCCTTTTTTGTAATTGATGACAACATACAACAAAGCTTTAGATAAAGATATTGAGAATAGTAAGTAAAGCTTTGGAAAGACATGTAACATGCATAGGCCCCCCCTACACGTATGCAATCATGTGAATAAGGAATATAGGAGTGTGTGAATGCATAAACATGACAGAGTAAGCAATGTGTTACATGTATCTTGGCTATATGCATCAGAGCAAATGATGTGAATATGAGAAATGTACCTTCATGCTCATGAGTCCTTCTTGCAAACAGTATGTACATCAGCAAGAATTTCTCATACGCATGACTGTGATGCATATACTTACCTTGTGGTCTTGAGTTGGCTTAGGATGGTATGAACTTGCGTAAACAAGGTTAGATAACACAGATACACCTAATGGCCAGAGCGGACAAAAGAAACCACAAGAGTACCAAGACTGGGATGACATGTAAAGTGAGTACTAAGTACCACATTGGATATAGACATGTCCCCAAAGGTAAAGATGAGCAATAAATTCAAGGATTTCCTTCCCTTAGATGTCTTGCTCCCCCTGAATCTAGCATGGGATACTGGGAGAAGATAGGGAACAGAAAATCGGAGCAAAATCAGAGCTCAAGTATGAACATGTCTTTCCCCTCTTGAAGACATGTGACTTCCCTCCTCTTGAACACCAAGCATCTGGGGTCCTTGAGGATTACTCTTTCTTCTTGAGTATTCTCTCCCCATATAGATATGAT
>NC_053024.1:530221918-530236769 GCF_003073215.2 Triticum urartu
GGACCGAACACCGAATCAACTTTGCGCCTTTGTTACAGTCCTGGTCAAAAAGCGAACTCTCAGAGATAACTTCGTAACAAAGTAGAGAAAGTATGTTCGGCCGGAAGATGCCTTACCTGTTCGGCGGTGTGGTTGCTACTCAGGCCCATGTCCTCGATATTTCCGGACACTCCGTCTGAGGTCCGAAGAATGACTTGTACATCTCCTCATGCGTTAGGCCGAGAAAATTTTGAATGGCACGCGGTCCCTCAGGATTGAACTCCCACAGGCGAAGAGGCCGGCGTTTGCAAGGCTGGACTTGATGAACCAGCATAACCTGTATCACCGCAACCAAACTGAAATCTCCATTGAAGAGATCTCGAATGCGGCCTTGCAGTATAGGCACGTCCTTGACTGGACCCCAGCTCAGACCTCTGCTGATCCATGACATCAGCTGTGGTGGGGGGCCCGAGCGAAAAACAGGGGGGCGCCCACTTGGCACTTCTAGGAGCCGTGATGTAGAACCACTCCTGTTGCCACAATTCAGACACCTCTGGGATGGAACCTTTGGGCCACGGAGCTCCCGTCATCTTGCGTATTGAGGCACCTCCACACGCTGCATGTTGCCCCTCGACCATCTTCGGCTTCACTTCAAAGGTCTTGAGCCATAGGCCAAAGTGAGGGGTAACCCGGAGGAAGGCCTCGCACACGAATAAATGTCGTGATATGAAGAAAGGAGTCCGGAGCTAGATCATGAAAATCTAGCCCATAGTAAAACATCAAACCCCTGACGAAAGGATCCAGGGCAAGGCCTAGACCTCGGAGGAAGTGGGAAACGAACACGACGTTCTCGTTGGGTTCGGGGGTGGACGGCCTGCCCTCGGGGAGGCAGCCGATGCAAAATCTCGGCGGTCAGATATCTGGCCTCCCTCAACTTCTTGATGTCTTCTTCCGTGACGGAGGAAGGCATCCATCGGCCTTGAAGGCTAGATCCGGACATGACTGGAGGTTCGGAGCACCTGACCTGAACTTCGGGCGTTTGAGCTTGAGGTGGGGGAAGGATTCGATTGAGCACGGGAGGGAAAAATAAAAGCCTTGTCCCCTTTATAAAGAGGGTGAATATCAAGCGTCCTCTCCGTGTCCCTTGGACTTGCCTATAATCTAGGAGTCCTAGAAGCGGTTGGGTTACCCACGCCCGTATTGATGAGAATCCCGGAATAAGGGGACACGATCTCTGCTTTAACAAGACGTGCCAAGGAAACCGCCTCGCATAACGCGCTGAGATGGGACAGTAAAACAGTTCGAATAAAAGCTTGGCCGTGGTGTGATGTCACACTACGGAATACGTCAGCAGATTAGATTTGTGTAAATATTATTCTCTCTATGGCAATATGTGGAAACTTATTTTGCAGAGCCGGACACTATCTTTGTGTTCAAAATCTTCTATGAAGTACTTGGAGGAGGAACCCGCCTTGCAATGCCGAAGACAATCTGCGCGCGGACTCGTCGTCATTGAAGCCTGGTTCAGGGGCTACTGAGGGAGTCCTGGATTAGGGGGTGTCCGGATGGCCGGACTATACCTTCAGCCGGACTCCTGGACTATGAAGATACAAGATTGAAGACTTCGTCCCGTGTCCGGAAGGGACTTTCCTTGGCGTGGAAGGCAAGCTTGGCGATACGGATATGAGATCTCCTACCATTGTAACCGACTTATGTAACCCTAACCCTATCCGGTGTCTATATAAACCGGAGGGTTTTAGTCCGTAGGACAACATACACATCAACAATCATACCATAGGCTAGCTTCTAGGGTTTAGCCTCTCGATCTCGTGGTAGATCTACTCTTGTACTACCCATATCATCAATATTAATCAAGCAGGACGTAGGGTTTTACCTCCATCGAGAGGGCCCGAACCTGGGTAAAACTTCGTGTCCCTTGTCTCCTGTTACCATCCGGCCTAGACGCACAGTTCGGGACCCCCTACCCGAGATCCGCCGGTTTTGACACCGACACCGTCCTGCCCTCGGCCTTCCGATCAAGCATCACTCCTCGTATTCGCGCTCGAGGACCCGAGCGAGCTCCGCCACAGCGGTCGACCTCTTCCTGGACCCGGGCTTCGCGCGCCGCAACGTCGTCCTCCGCCTGGGCCGCCAGGCGCTCCCTCGTCTCCAACCGCTCCAGCTCAAGGCTGCGCTCGGCGGCCTCGAGCGTCAGCACCTCCTCGCGCCTCTGGAGCTCCGCCCGGTCGACAGCGGCCTCCTGCATCGACCCAAGGGCCGCGTGGCGCAGCTCTATTTGCTACTCTAGGGAGTTGCTCCGGGCTTGGAGCTCCCATACATGCTCCTCCGCATCCTGGCGTCGTCGGTCTGCCTCCCGAGCCTCATCGACGGCCTAGGAGCAGGCCTCCCGCGAAGCCGCCAGCGACGCTTCGGCCTTCGCGTTGTCAAGGTCATGTTGATGACACGCGAGGGCAATGGCGACCTTCAGCTTGCGCCTCTCCTCAGCAAGGCGCAGGCCTCTAGCCTCGAGGCGCGCATCCTCGGCAGCAAGCTCTGCTCTGACCCAGTTCACCGCGTCCGGCGCCCCCTGGAGGAACCCTTCATGAAGGGCACGATGCTCCCGAGCGCGCCTGAGCACATCTTCCACATCACCCTCTTCCGCTGGAGCATGTAGAGGGCCCCGAGGCGGTAAGCCCCCCTAAGCGTGGGGCAGGGGGCTGCCGCCCCAGCCGTCGCCAGATGGACCGCCCTGAGAATCCGGCCCGGCGTCGATCCACCCACGGAGGAGGAGCCAAGAACAGACCTCATCCATTCGCCTTCTATGACCAGAGGAGGGGCGCGGGGCAAGCCTGACGCGCCCCAAGAAGACTCACGAAGAAAGGGCGTCGGGCAAGCAAGCTCGAGGTGCCCTACGAAGCAGATCACCCCACCAACCGGTCCAGCGGCGAGGGCGCCACCCGAGCTCGGCAGACCCAGAGCCAGCAAAGGGGGTGAAGCTGCGGGGCCGGCTCCTGGGTCGACTCGACGGACTCAGCAAGGCGGGACCTGAAGGGCCACAATCAGCCACAAGGATAACAGAGCAAATGAGCAGGGAAAGAAGAAGGCTTACTCGTCCATGGCAAAGTACTTCCTGCGCTTCAACAAGCGGCAAGGGCGGTCGCTGCCGCCTGAGGCCTCCTTCCTCTTGCGAAGGGCCTCGAAGTCTACACGAAACCGACCCAAGCGCCTGGGGCGGGGGTCGGCCTGGGGCGCAGAAGAAGCCTCAGGATTGTCGGTGCCGGAGGAGTCAGCTTTGGGGGCACCGTCGGGCGTCGCCTCGCGAAGAACGGCTGGGGGCTCGGGAGCCCCGGCCTCAGGAGCCGAAGGCCAAAACCCTGCATCAACCACCGCCCCAGGGCGGGCCTCGGGAGACGTCGCCTTCGAGGCTTCACGCGGCGCCACCACCTCGACATCAGCCACCTCAGCTCCCGTGGCTCTCCCCCCGTCTGTCGCCCTGAGGGGAGGGACCGCTGTGGGCGGCGGGGAGCAACCACGACAACTGGGTTCTCGCGGCCCCGTGAGGCCAGCCGGGCGCAGCCCCCACTCGTCGAAGCTGGGCATCTGCTTCACGAAATCAGGCCCTGCCGGAACAAAGGTACAGAAGGACGCCACCGCTCCGTAGGCTGCCTGGGGAAGGATCACCAGTCAAGACCCGAAGCACCGTCCGCAGCACTTCGGGCGCCAAATCCTCCTCCTGAAGCCGCATGCGGTCTCCGCGCCCCGCAAAGTCCCACATCCGGCGAGAGTGGCGCTGGAGAGGAGCAACGCGACACAAAAGGAACTCCCTCACCACCTTGGGCGCTGTCACATTGTGCGCCCTCAAACTTTTGAAGCGGCGCCAGACGAAAGCGAGCCGGGGGCTCGCAAGTGGTTCATGACCCCAGCCTGGGTTGGGAACAGCAGGTAAGGTCAGGTGCGAGAGCAAGGGGCTGGGCACCCCGACGTCCACGTATAGCCACCGCTCTCTGAACCTGGCCTAAGAAGGCGGAAGGCTGAAGTCAATCCATGAAGCAGCCGTTTCAGGCACGGCGAAGAAGCTTACACATCCCGAGCACTGGGTGGGATCGCTCAGGCGCAGAGAAAAGAAGTGGCGCAGCAAGGCAACAGAAGGAGGGATGCCTATCATCGCCTCGCACACGAAAGCGAAGACAGCCAAAAGGGTAATGGACTCCAGCCTAAGGTGCATCATGTGGATCTGATAATGGGAGAGCACAGCATTGAAGAAAGCTGAAAAGGGGGAACTAGACCCGCCCATAAGGCATCGGCGAAGAATCGGACCTCCGTGACGGTCCTAGCAAGAAAGGCGCGGGATGCGGGCCAAACTGTGGTCCGGCCGCACTCGTTGAAGATGGAAGCGAGGGTGGAGTGGACCTTGTCCAAGGCTTCCGGGTTGAGTATGATTGACCGATCGGCGGCGGGGGCCGCCGCTGGAGGTGCGCAGGATGAAGGCGCAGGCTTCTTCCCCCTTCCCTTCTTTGTTGGCGCCATGGCGTTGGGGAAGGGGAAGAGCTCGAGCTGGATTGGCGGCGGAGGTTGGAGCTCGGAGAATAAGGAAAGGTAGGAGGCGAGCGGGCAACCAAAAGAGGAACAACTGTGTGCAACTACGGGTCCGTTTAGCCGGGCGCGTAGCAAGGCGTCGTGGGAAGTGCATACGCCCACGTCCAATCAACCGCACGGCGGCGCCCAAGGCTGCAGGTTGTTAGGGCCCGCGGCGCTTCACGCTTGCCCCTTCGCTTCTCTAATAAGCCAAGCACGCGCGCGCCTTGGGCCCGGGGGCTACTGTCGGCGTTCTGGGAACGGGGGTCCCCAGACTTTCCTGCCTGCGGCCTGCGGCGTGGCTCAAGTGGGGGCCTAACGCGGCCCATCTTCATCAACGCAAGCTCAAGACCCTTGCGAGGGGCCAAGCCTCGCGGGACGGACGACAGGAAGCTTCCTCAGAGGCAGCCTCATCAGGCAGGCTCACGAGGAGGCAGAGAGATCAAGGTAGGGGTACCTCGCGAGGATCCCGTGATGCAAGCCATGACGATCAAGGCCAGGCAGGAGGCAGGCGGGCGCCGGCCTGCACAGGGTCCTTATTTCCCCTTTGGTGCAAAGGGGGCAAGCACAGGCCCAGGTATCAGGCAAAGGTTGCCATTCCGGTGCAATGAAACCAAGACCAGCCGGACGGCAGGATGGAGGTCACCATGGAGCCCAAGACGGTGTCATCACCAGTGCTTTTGGCAGCCGAAGACCACTTTTGGTCAGGATAACTTGTACTAGATGTTCCCCTTCAAAATGGCCAATTGTTGGTGCCCTTCCCGCTCAATTATTCGGGGAGAGGCCCAGGGCCTCTATAAATAGAGCTAGCCTCCACAAAGGAAGGGGGGACACCCAGAAGAGAGAGAGACGGGAAGACAGACATCTAGACACCCCGAGAACATCGAGAGATCTGGTAGAACCCTAGCAGAGAGAGAAAGAGAGGCGACGGAACTCACCCTAGCAGTTCATTGCACGAGCTCAAGAACACCTCTCGCGAGGCTGTTCTTCCCTTGTACTATTCATCATCAGCCCCTGAGGAAATCCACCACACCACACACTGGAGTAGGGTATTACACCACAATGGTGCTATAAACCTCGTGTCTCTTGTGTTGTTCATCATTTTCATCTTAGTTTGCACGAGAGGATCGGACGTAGATCGGTAGGGGAGACATCTCCGCGCGCACCCCAGTGTTCAAACCTCAAGGGTCTGCCGGAACCCGAAATCCGACAGGCAGGAACCCAGGTCCTTGCCGTTGAAGCTAGCGCTCCCACAGCTGAATATAAGCCTTTAATCCTTGTCGTCGCGTCACAAGCTCCGGCATGGGCACAGCAGATCATTCATTTCCTTCAAACAGGAGAAGTTCTTGAAGATCAAGAAGAAGCTGAAAGTGTAGCCCGCCAGTCTAGTATGTATCAGTTTGTCGGCAATGGCCTATATAGAAAAAGGCCAGATGGGGTGAAATTGAAGTGTATTTATCGGGAAGATGGACAGAAGCTATGGGCGGTGATACAAGGAGGAATATGTGGCTCTCACATAGGATCAACCCTTGTTGGGAAAGCATTCCGGCAAGGTTTCTATTGGCCCACTGCCCTCCAGGATGCAACTGAGCCAGTAACAAAGTGTGAAGCATGCTAGTTTCATTCGAAGCAATCGCACCAGCCAACTCAAGCTCTTCTAACGATCCCTCTCTCATGGCCCTTCTTGGCCTGGGGGGCTCGACATACTGGGCCCCTTCCCACATGTTGTTGGGGGCTTTGAGTACTTGTACGTTGCAATCAACAAGTTCACAAAGTGGCCAAAAGTGGAACCAGTGAGGAAGGTGACGGCATAATCAGCCCTCAAGTTTTTCAAAGGACGGTCTGCCGTTTTGGAGTGCCCAATAGGGTTATCACCGACAACGGGACACAGTTCACGAGCCGCACCTTCATGCAGTACCTCGAGGACCTTGGCAGCAAGATTTTTTTTGCATCAGTTGCTCACGCAAGGAGCAACGGCCAGGCGGAAAGGGCAAATGTTGAAGTATTGCGTGGTCTCAAGATGAGAACTTTCGATAAGCTGCACAAACACAGAAGACACTGGATTGATGAGTTGCTGGTGGTTCTTTGGTCACTCAGGAAGACACCAAATCAACCTACTGGCTAGACACGCTTCTCCCTAGTCCATGATGCAGAAGCAGTTCTCCCCGCGGAACTCATGTATGGGTCACCTTGAGTGCTCGGTTATGATGAGCTTGAGCAAGAGAAGATGCGTCAAGATGGTGCCATGCTCCTTGAGGAAGATCATCTCCAGGCTGTTGTATGTGTTGCATGTTACCAGCAAGTTTTGCTTCGCTATCATAGCCGCAAAGTTCGCGCCAGGAGTCTTGAGGAAGGCGACCTTGTTCTTCGGCAAGTTTAGTCCACCAAGAATTCAAACAAGTTGACGCCGAAGTGGGAAGGCCATTTTTAAGTAGTGCGAGTCAATAGGCCTGGCGCAGTTGTCGTTGTACTGAGGATGGGATCCCCGGTACCCCTGACTTATGCATAGGTAGGGGTTGTTCCCCCAGCAAGGAATCTCACCGGAGGACTAAAAATCCAAGGCCAAGGTTGATGAGCTATGGAGAAGAAGCCCAAGCCAAGAGAGCCACTCTTTGTGAGATCAAGGAGCGCATCAAGAAGACAAAGATTCAAGACCCCATTGTTAGATCTTAACTGGGGAAAGGAGGAAGATAGAGCACCAAAAGCATCCCTTGCTGGAAAGGTCCCGTTGGTAAGGCAAAGGGCCCGGCAAGCTCCGTGGATGGAAAGCCCTCACTAGCCACCAGCGCTCCACCTCACTAAGCAGCTAGTCACTAATCGGTGAGGTCTCAAGCACGCAGATGGTTAGGTGAGGTTTGGCGGGAACATGGTAGCATGCTGGAGGAAGGGTATTACCTTTAAATGACACCCGTCCAGGAGGCGTGTCAAGATTACAGGAGGCGGCTGAACATGCGGTGCATCTACCTTGCCAGGGTTCCCCCTCCTCATGGCACCTAACAGAGCATTAAATGCCTTTGCCCTAGTCCAGCGGAGTTAGGTATGATAGCACTGTTTGCTATCTAATCAACATGTAATTACTATTTTTCCACTATGGTTAGCCCTTAAGCTATAAATGGAGGGCCAGGGCAACTTTTACAGAGGTTGGTCAACTCTTGTTAGAACTACACGTGCAGCAGCTCTCCTCTCGCACCTTGCCGAGGAAGTGTTCCTTGTACTTGTGTCCTCATACACACACCCAATACACAAAGCAGGGTTTTAAACCTCAGGGTGGCCTCAACCTGGGTAAATACCCCTGCACCCTCTATTGATCTTGCTCTTTGCATTTTGTGCATTTCCCTAGATGAACCACAAAGGGGCTAGATGGCCCCATAGATGGTCGTCCACACCGACATCTTTGGCGCGCCAGGTAGGGGGATCACTGGCGTGAACCTAGATCAGCAGACATCATGTTGATTACATCGAGCTTCATCACCATTCGCATCATCCATGGTGCCCAAGAAGAAGGGCTACATGACAACGAAGCCTTCCACACCCAAAGTCCCTTCATGTGTGTCCACGGGTGGCGCAGGCGGTGCCACCAAAGCGGGCGGCGCGAACGCTGCAGTAGGCACGATTGGCATAGGCGGCATGGTCGCCGTCCCCACTGCAGAGGGAACAGGTGGGGAAGGCGCTGGAGGCGGTCATCTTCCTCGGCCCTCTGGCAAAGACAGCAACAACGGTGCGGGTGGTGCGTACACGCAACTCCCACCTCCTCGATGCACCAGCGAGCGCAGCCATCGGAGCAACACTGCCCGATCGGGCGCGAGCAGGGATCCTCCAGCTCCAGTAATACCGGCGGCAGCGAGGGAAACGACACCGGAGCAAATGCCGCGTCCATCGCAAGATGGGCGTGCCGCAACTCCGAGCGGCGTTGTTTCTCATACACAGCAACGTCCACATGGCAAGACACCTGTCGGTCAGGTTCAAGATCTTCAGGCGCCACCCCCGCCATGCCAACCTGTTGTCACACCTGCATTACGACGGCAAGACTGCAATGACGCTCCTGCTGGCTCAGCCAGGAGTCGAGCGACGTAGCGTTCTTCGCTCTCCAACATGCCTTAGATAGCAACGGAGGCAATGGCGCGGGCCCATATGCTATTGAATTTCCCTCCAACAGCGTACAAGATGGATGAGTGGAGATCTACCATCTAGAGTTTGATTGGATTCGCATAATAAAAAAATCTTAACAGGAGGAGCCCTCACGACATCCACAAACAGCTCAAGTAGTTCAAACCGAGGGCCATGTTGTTGGTGGTTAGATTGCATATTGGGCATGACACGCGCCAACGGTGTAGTCGCCTCCACAGCAATAACCCCAGCAATAGCTTCAGCAGCCACAGCGAACACAACAGACTACAAAGCCCGACGAAGCGTCGATGGGCTCCTTAGATCCGCGGACCCAGCAAGATCAGTGACAAGTGATGCTGGACAGGCGACTAGAAGATGCCCTTACCACTATTGAATGATGTTGGGGGCTGCTGAACAACACGATGTGCATAATGGTCCAGTCGTTCACAAGCGTACGCCCAGTGTTGGCGGGCATCCACCTTACAGGGTTGGGTGCCTGACTACGCTCGCGAGCTGCTACGAGTTTGATTAGCCATTCGTTCAGGCCTATAGGCTCGAATCATCGGGAGAGTGTGACACCCAGCCGACCCTCGGCAAAGTTCTTAGTGGTTCCACTACATTCTTTATATCAGTTTATGTATATGTATACATGTAGTATTACGGGCACTTTTTCATTTGTATGAAATGGCTAATGAATCGTCAAGGTCTCCATACCACTCTTTCTCTCCTGTCTTTTTCTCAAAGACAGATTGACTCCTCACGTGCAAGTTTCCCGGGGGTAAGTGAAGGTGGAGTACCACTATACTCAAAATGGTGTTGGCGTCCATTTCGTATGACAAGGAGTCCAGCAAAGAAAGCTAAGTTGGAAGACAACTAAAAAATTCTTTGTTACATTTGCAATCTCCCTTGCACGATTTTGTGCTTGTATGAGAAACCTACACGCAGAGGAACCATGTCGTGTTCATTTGTGCTCTTACTTTGTTTTGAGTCTGCTCAATAATTTAAGTAGCTGCATTGAAAACATTGAAGGAAAGCTTGCTGGCAGCGACACTACCAGCAGGCTTCTCCTTGTTGTTTGAATAAAATCATTGGATCTGAAATCTTGAATGAGAGAGAGAGTCCTCCCATGGCTATTTAACTATTTGACTACTCACTGATTCTTCACTTATATCTTTCTTGGAGTAGTTTTGTCATTTACTCTCGTGCTTCACTTATATCCATGAGTAAATGGTTGAATGAATTGAATATCATAATCTGAAATTATATATGTTCATATGCTTATCCCATGGGGAGTAAGACTTCACATTATAAGAAGTATAGGTGGTAAAATTTATTGAAAGTTAGCAAACAACATTGGTCACTTGAACAATTCATGAAACAATATTGAAGGAAGAGAGATTTCACATATAAATATACTATCTTGGACATCTTCTATGATTGTGACCCCATTAATTATTTTCAAACTTGAGCAAATTAGTTGAAGTTGGACAAGGAAGACAACGTAATGAGTTATGTTTGGGTATATTTGTAATAGAAGTTATATTGTTATGGATCCTCCAACATGTGGTGCTTGCTTAGGATCTTTTGCTAGCCAAAATTTTGTACTAAGTAAAGATACTACTTGTGCATCCAAAACCTTTAAACCCAGTTCTTGCCATGAGTGTCCACCATATCTACCTATGGATTGAATAATATCCTTCAAGTAAGTTGTCATCGGTGCAAAAAGCAATAAAAATGCTCCTAAATATGTATGATCTTTTATTATAAGGGAAAATAAGCGTTGTACGAACTTGCGATCGTAAAGAAATAAAAGCGACGGACTACATAATAAAGGTTGCTATCACAACGGGCAATACAACGTTACATTCATTTGCATTAAGAGTTGGCACATCCAAAATTAAAAAGCACATGACAACCTCTACTTCCCTCTACGAAGGTCTATCTTTTACTATCATGTATTTACTTTTATGCAAGAGTCAATAGTATTCCTTCTTATTTCAACCTCAATTATTCTTTAGTTGGCCAGCATCATGTGGTGGGGAAAGATCAAAGCATATATGGCCATTCAAATATATTTGATCATGAAGTATTATTGTTGCCAATTATCTATATGATAAATAAGTTGGGAGGTGAAACATTAAGCCCATATCTGTAGCGACCAGACCTCAAACAGTCTGATCTCTGTGCTCAGGTGTCATCCCTGGATCAGTAAGGCTGACACCACACAGTACTTGGAGGATTTATAACAGAGTAGCATCAACCACTTATACAATCGAGTGTCTCAATAGAGAACTTATTACAATAAACATATGGCTTAAGGCCATCTAATAACGATAACAGGAAGGCTTGGAGATAAGCGAGTCCATGACTCCAACGGCATCACTGAGTATAGAACCACGACCTAAAACTCCTTAATCGTCGTCTGAAAAGTCCTGCAACATTAACGTTGCAGCCCGAAAACGGGTCAGCACATGGAATATGCTGGCAATGTAACACATAGAGAGTAATGGAATGAACAGCTATTCTATATGCATATGGCTGTGGAGAGCTCTATGGTTACAGTTTTGTGAAAAGCCAATTTTTCCCTAACTGCAAAGGAATAAATTTATTTACTATCATGGTGGTTGTTAAAAACATTGAGAATGGTGACAAGCATTCTCAATCCCAATTAAGCATCATCATTAAACAAAACCCAACCAAAATAAATTTTAGAGTAAACATGTTGAGATTAACATGATAATCCCAAGTACTAAGAACTCAAGATGTCCATAACCGGGACACGGCTAACCATAATTAGTTTATACACTCTGCAGAGGTTTGCGCACTTTTCCCCACAAGACTCGATCGCCTCCGTTTGATTTCTCGCACTACATGGTGTTTGAGAAGACGGATGACCGAGACATAGTCTTTCAGAAGCGCTAGCACCTTACGATGGATAGACCGTTACACCTACTTTCCCCTACATCTGCTAGTCTACCCTGTAAGAGTTCGCACGACTTAATCAACTATGCTAGAGCCCATAATAGCTTGTGGCTGCACACGGAAGTTTCTAGTATGAAAAATCTCATGATCCCTTTGGCTGGGTGGCGGTCCATAAAGAAAAAGGCAATCCTGGAATACCCAGGTACCTCAATCCACCCAGATGTGTGTTAAGTTGCCACCTTAGATAAACCATTAATTAACAAACTCACATCTGTCATGGATATCACTCACCCAATCCACGTCTACTAGCATAGCATGGCATAATAGGCAAACGTAGAAGTAACTCCCAAAGGTTTGATAATACAACAGGTAATAGGTACTACCTCAACTACTTCCCATCCCACAATTTAATTAGATCCTAATCATGCAATGTTTGAGGATTGATCTAATGCAATAAAACTGGGTAGTAGGAGGTATGATCAAAGTGTTACTTGCCTTGCTGATGATCCGCGAAACCTAGAGATTCGAAGTAACAGGCGGCGCACTCCGGGTATTCTATCGCAGACAAACAAACAAGTATACAATAAGTATTCATCTAATGCACGGGTAAAACTCAAATAAGAGATCTAACCAGAAGGTTCAACTTAAGAACTCCGGTTTGCAAAAAGAATCAAATCCAACGAAGCAACGAAAGTCAAACGACAAAAGAAACAAACTTCCTTTACTATTCTGGATCTAGGGCAATTTTTACAGTGGCAAAAAGTTGTTTAAGTTGGTTAAACAGATAGAGGGTTTCGATACGAAACTCCAGGCGCTTGAATCGCCTGATTCTGATAAACGAGCGAAAAGTTATACTAAAACGAAAATCAGATCAGGAATCCGCAATCAGAAAAATCGTGGATTTAATCGAAAAAAGAAATACGACGAACGTTCACTAGAACGAACGGACGAACGGACGCTCGCTATTTAAATAAATCGGAAAACCGATCTATTTAAAAAACTGAAACTAAAAAAACACACTTTTTTTAAAAAACGGGCGGCGAAAACGAGTTGACCTCGGGGCGGGGTCGGCGGCGGCGGTCGCAACGGGGGCGGCTTAGTGGTTAGGTTTCGGGCGCGGTGGTTGGCGGCGGCTGATGGTCTCGGCGGCTCGGGTCGGTGGCTTATAAGGCTGCCCCCGGATGGAGTCCCGCTCGGGTACGTCCCGAAGTCGGTTCGCATTTTTTTTATTATTATTATTATTTCACGCAGAAAAACAAATAAAAGAAATACTAAACGGACTCCAAAAATCCCGAAATAAATTTTCCCGAGCTTCTAAAATCAAGCCGCACAAGGTGAACATTTATTTGGGGCCTAAATGCAATTTTGAAAAACGCACATTTTTCCTAATTTCAAATAAAATACCGAAAAACTCCGAAATAAAATCTTATTTGATTTTATTATTAAATCCTAAATATTTCTTTATTTTGGGAAATTCATTTTATTCCCTCTCTCATATTTTTGTAATAGAAATAATTGATGATAAAATAATTAAAATCAAATGACCCTATTCGCAAAATTTGAGAAAACTCAAATATGAAAATAACGAAATCCCCAACTCTCTCCGTGGGTCCTTGAGTTGCGTGGAATTTCTAGGATCAAAACCAAAAGTAAATAAAATATGATATGCAATGATGATCTAATGTATAACATTCCAAATTGAAAATTTCGGATGTTACAAACCTACCCCCTTAAGATGAATCTCGCCCTCGAGATTCGGGTTGGCTATAAAATAGGTGAGGGTGGTCCTTCAGCAAATCTTCCTCTCGCTCCCAGGTGGCTTCATCCTCCGTGCGGTGGCTCCACTGAACCTTACAGAACTTGATAACCTTGCTGCGGGTGACTCGACTGGCATACTCTAGAATCTTAACTGGTTTCTCCTCATAGGTCAAATCGTTATCCAACTGAATTGCTTCCAATGGCACTGTGTCTCTCAAGGGTATGTCAGCCATCTCCGCGTGGCACTTCTTCAACTGAGAAACGTGGAACACATCATGAACTCCTGACAATCCTTCAGGCAATTCCAACTTGTAGGCCACTTCTCCCATACGTTCCAATACTCGGTATGGTCCTACAAATCGTGGCGCTAACTTTCCTTTAACACCAAAGCGCTTTGTTCCCCGAAGTGGGGATACTCGAAGATAAGCTCTATCTCCAACTTCGTAAACTGTCTCCTTGCATTTAGAATCTGCATAACTCTTCTGTCTGGACTGGGCTATCTTGAGCCTATCGCGAATCAATTTCACCTTCTGTTCAGACTCCTTAATCAAGTCAGGTCCAAACAACTGGCGGTCTCCAACTTCATCCCACGACAATGGTGTCCTGCACCTCCTTCCGTACAAGGCTTCGAAAGGGGCCATCTTTAAACTGGATTGATAGCTGTTGTTGTAAGAGAATTCTGCATACGGCAAATTCTCGTCCCAACTAGATCCATAATCTAGCGCACAAGCTCTCAGCATGTCCTCCAAAATCCGATTGACTCTCTCGGTCTGTCCATCTGTCTGTGGATGAAAAGCTGTGCTGAACTCTAGCCTGGTACCCAAAGTTTCATGCAACTGATTCCAGAACTTTGAGGTAAACTGGGTTCCTCTATCTGATTCTATACTCCTCGGAACTCCATGTAAGCATACAATCCTGGTCATGTATATCTTTGCCAACTTAGCACTGGTGTAAGTGGTCTTTACCGGGATGAAATGAGCTACTTTCGTCAACCGATCAACTACAACCCAAATCGAGTCATAGCCTGAACGAGTCCTGGGTAATCCCGTGATAAAATCCATACCTAACTTATCCCACTTCCATTCGGGTATCGGCAATGGTTGTAGCAATCCTGCTAGCTTCTGATGCTCTGCCTTTACTCTCTGACATACATCACAAACTGCTACATACTCCGCAATATCTTTCTTCATTCCGGTCCACCAGAAAATATCCTTCAAATCCAAATACATCTTGGTATTTCCTGGGTGAATCGAATATGGTGAATCGTGTGCCTCTTGCAGAATCAACCTCCTGATCTCCGGGTCATTGGGCACATAAACACGGTCTTCAAACCATAGGGTGTCATGCTCATCCTCACGAAATCCTTTAGCCTTCCCTTCGCTCATTTTCTCCTTTATCGAGGCAATCTCCTTGTCAGTCTTCTGAGCTTCTCTGATTCTATCCATCAAAGTTGACTGAACCTCCAATGCTGCTACATAGCCTCTCGGAACTATTTCCAAACATAGCGCAT
>NC_053024.1:530237769-530307366 GCF_003073215.2 Triticum urartu
AACCTCGACGCCACCCAGTACTGTGGCGGGAGTTCGGGAGTATTGCCATAACTCGTATAACGGATGCTTTTCGAAGGTTGAGGTAAATGATTTCTGAAGGTTTCTTGGTTATGTGTTGAAGGATGGATACAGCTGGATGTAGGATTTGCTAGCTTTGGGTGAGATATTATGCTTCCCCTGTATCCGCAACACCTGATTGCATAACCGGAAAATTTCGAGAGTTTATAAGTGGGAATTCAAGTAGCTCTTAGGATATCTTTCCGACAGATGTATGATATGAAATTGGGGTTCGACGTCTAGTGGTCCGCCTATCCACTGTTGGTTTTACAGTGGTCTCGTTGTGTCTTAAAGAGTCCTTGGCTATGCTGACTCGGGGACGCTTTGTATGTCATGTGCACTGCCTTGTACATGATGATGCTGTACGATCGAGCCCGTGTAGGTTCCACCACAAAAACTTCAGACGAAATCTCTGTCATATGTTTGTTCCGGCTTATTTAGCAAGCCAATCCTTTCTGTGTTTTTTGAGCTGTGGTATTTGAGTTGCTTCGAAGTCAAGAGTTGATTCCATACCTTTCCTAAGCGATGTTCTCATACTCCTATGCGAATACTAATCCTTCTTGATAATCGAGATTGTCATGTCAATCCTTTTCACCGGTGTGTTTCTCTTCAAGTGGATCCGATCATTTCAACATCCGCAAGATCAAGTATCAGTTCTGCTCAATGGTGTTTGTTTCATCCGCCTCCAAGTTTCCTTTGTTTTTCCCGCCCACCCACCCTTTTTCTTCAAGGACTAAGATTTCTTTATCAAGTATCTATCTTATGATTATGAAGTCTCTCCATTCTTTTCCGTCAATGTTCTTACCCAGTGATTCTCATGAAGATCCTAACGGAACCTCAAGTTCATCATTATTCATTCTCTTTCTTCTCCGGTGGAACCAATTCATGCTTCGTTGATCATATCCTTTCCTTGTTTCAAATGCCTTCTCTTGCCGGTGCTCCTCATATTCATTCATTTCTCGCTATTCAATTGTTCCAGAGTGCTCAAGATATCTCGAAGATTCATGTTTCCACTCTGCATTTGTTCAAGATCTTTCGAGGATGTTCTCTCATTCAAGTCTTTTAAATCAACCGGTGCAATCTCTCTTCAAAATCGTTCAACGGTGCATCTTTTCAGTGGGCCCTAACCCACAGGTCTTTTTCCAGGATCTTACCTGACTCTTCTAATTTTCCCGGAGATATCCTAAATTCTTTTCAAAGTTTGACGTAAGAATGATTCACCATCAGTCATATGTATTTCTCCAAGATCTTTCAAATTCTTTTCATCATTGGCTCAACCTTTCCATTCTTCATTCCGGAGTGCCTCAATAATTTGTGGTGGTGTTTCTCGTCGTCATTCTCAACACTTGAAGACCGAAGAAGAGTTTTACCTCCATATTTTATCCGTTCTCTCTAGATTCATGGCTCTAGCTTCGTGCCATCCTCTCATAATTGTTTTCGATTGTGAGAATTCTGTTCTTCCATCCGGAGCATTTCAGGAGTTTTTTCAGTGTGATTATCCGGAGCCCATCTTCTTAGAATTATTCATTTCAGCTTTCAGCTCTCATTCTTAGAATCTTACCGGTGCATCATTCAAGTAATCTCTAATCAGCTCGTGTTCTCTTCGTTCTCTGGTATCTAAATTCTGTTAAGTATCTTCTTTCATTTTCCAATTCTTCCCGGTGTTTCTTTATCTTTTCTTTGTTCATTTCAATTTTATGGTGGTTCTTCCAAGATTCTTCTCCCTTCGTTGATCATATCAATTTATTCATTCATGCCTTCCAAATCCTACCGGTGGTTCGTTGAAGTCTTTTCTCTAGTTTGCGCTATATCTATCTTAATCCTTTCTATGAGAATAAGTAGTATGCAAAATCCGTGCTTGTCATCAATCTAAATTGGTGAAGGATATGCATAACATAATTCTTATTCTTGCTTCATCCAAATGATGGATTCGTTCCTCCGGAGTTTGTTCACAATGTCTAATTCTCGTTGTCAATTGTTCATCTTCTCTTTTTCACGGAGTTCCAACCTCTTTCAATTATATCACCACAGAGATTCATCTAAATCGTTACAAGGATTCACCTTGTGTTTTCAACTTCTCCTTCCTTTCGTTTGATCATTCTTTTATCACCGGTGTTTTTCATGGAGGTTCTACATGATGGTTCATAAAGGATTTAATTCCTTCTCGAAGTGTTCATCAAGATTCTTTTCATAGGAGCTCAAGGAGGTGGTGTTATGTCATTGTTGATAATTTCCCTTCGTGTTTCATGGATAACAAGGTTTTCAAGAGTGACATATCTAAATCCATCATTTTCTCTTCGCTCAAGACATCCTTTCCAATCCTTTAACCTCTTCATTGGAGTTATCTTGTGCCATGTTTCACCTAAAGCCTTCCCTAAGGATTGTTGCTATTGATGGTGCTTATAAATGACCCAAGTTCTTCATTTATCCTCCAGGTGAAATAAGTTTCTCGTCTCCTTGTTCATATCAATCCAATCTATTATTTTCGTTAGTGGCAGAATTTCACCTCATAGTTTTGAGATGCTTTTCTTAAGCCCACTTCAAGCTTATCCTTTAGTTGTTGGTGTTCCAACAACTACGTTCGACCCTTCTCCTAAAGATGTTTTTCAAGCTCACTTGAGGTAGAATATGTTGTTTTCTCCTCCGTTCATTCCATTCCATTCTCTCATTCGTTCCGGAGGCATTGTGTTGTTGCTTTTTTCAGTCATCATCTCGAATTGTGAAGATCATGTTCTTTCCTTGCTTATCCATTCAACCGGAGTGGCGTGTTTTCATTCGAGTTCTCTCATCTTATCAAGTTTTACCTCCTTCCTCAACCGGTGTAACATCCCCAAATTTTAATTTGGAATGTTATACACTAGATCATCATGCATATCATATTTTTCTTGCATTTTGGTTGATCCTAGAAATTTCACGCAACTCAAGGACCCTCGGAGAGAGTTGGAGATTTCGTTATTTTCACATTTGAGTTTTCTCAAATTTTGAAAAGAGGATCATTTGATTTATTTATTTTATCTTCAATTATTTTCTAGTGTTAAAGTATATGAGAGAGGGAATAATATGACTTTCCCAAAATTGAGAAAAAAATGAAGATTTAATAAATAGATCAAAGTTTGTTTGCCGGAGTTTATTCGCATTTTATTTGGATAGGGAAAAATGCGCGTTTTTGAAAATTGCATTTTAGGTCCGGAGAAAAGTTCATTTTGTTCGACTCATTTTTAGGAGTTGGAGAAAATTTACTTTAGATTTTTCGGAGTTCATTTAGTTCTCTTTTTGTTTTTCTGCGCGCGAAACCAGTTAAAAAAAACATAAAAAAACTGGACCAAGGCCGGCCAGGCCAAGGCCCAGCCGGGCCAAAGGCCACCGCCCCCAGGGAGCCGCGCGCGCCTAGCGCTGGCGCAGGAGGCCGCCGCCTTGCCTCTTGCTCTAAACCGAATCCTAGTAGGACTTTTGTCCTACTTCCGTATATTCCTTTTCTATTTCTAGATCTTTTCCTTTCCTTTTTTTTCTTTTCCTATTCCTAGTCTAATTCTTGTCCCCTACCCCAAGTAAACTCCACCCTCCCCAATATAAATACCCAAGCACCCCCCCTCTAAATCATCAAACCCAAAGCCTAGAGCTCCACCACACCCGCGCCGCGCCGCCCTAAGCCGCCGCCCGCGCCTGCGTCACCGCCGCCGCCGCACCTTGCCCACGCCGCCGCCCACGCCCCACGCCACCGGAGCCCCTCGCCGGAGGTAGCCCCGCACTACATCTATTCTTTTTCTCAGATCGTTTTCTTCTAATCGTTCTGATTCTTTTCTTCTCTAAACCGTTCCGGTTTTCTAGATCGGTTTTTTGATCGGTTTTCTGCTCCAAATCCCTAGATCGGATTCGTTTTCTTCTCCGATTTAGTTTCCTTTGAACCGTTCGCCGGACCGTTCGTCCTAACGAACGTGATCACCGGATTCTTCTAGGTTAACGACGTCCGTTCGTTTAACCGTTCTTCTTTTTCTTTTCGTCGGATTTATTCCGCGATCGCGATCTCAGATCCGATCTTCTTTCTAGTCTTTCTTTTCGCTCGTTTATCGGAATCAGGTGATTCAAGCGCCTGGAGTTTCGTCTCGAAACCGCCGTGCCGTCTAATCAACTTGAACAAGCTTTTGCTACAGTAAAATTTTGACCTAGATTCAACTTGCTAGAACCGAGTTGTTTTCTTCCGCCGTTTGTTTTTCGTTCTTTCGTTGCAACCGGAGTTCTTAAGTTGAACTACTTGGTTCGATCTCTTGTTTGAGTTTTACCTGTGCATTAGATGAGTACTTATTGTATGCTTGTTGTTTGTCTGCGATAGATTACCCAGATTGCGCCGCTTGTTACTTCGAAACCCTAGGACTCGCGGATCATCAGCAAGGCAAGTAACAGTTTGATCATACCTTTTCTACAACCCATGTTTTATTGCATTAGATCAATCCTCACACATTGCATGATTAGGATCTAATTAAATTGTGGGATGGGAAGTAGATGAGGTAGTACCTATTACCTGTATTATTATGAAACCTTTGGGAGTTACTTCTACGTTTGCTTATTATGCCATGCTATGCTAGTAGACGTGGATTGGGTGAGTGATATCCATGACAGATGTGAGATTGATAATTTTAATGGTTTATCTAAGGTGGCAACCTAACACACATCTGGGTGGATTGAGGCACCTGATGTCTATCAGGACTTGCCTGTTTTTTTTCGGACCTAGAAACTTCCGTGTGCAGCCACATGCTACTATGGGCTCTGGCATAGTTGACTAAGTTGTGCGAACTCTTACGGGGTGGACTAGCAGATGTAGGGGATGTAGGTGTACCGGTCTACCCCACAAGTATGGTGCTAGTGCTTCTGAAAGACTATGTCTCGGTCATCCGTTTCTCAAACACCATGTAGTGCGAGAAAACAAACGGAGGCGATTGAGTCATGTGGGGAAAAGTGCGCAAACCTCTGCAGAGTGTACAAACTAATCATGATTAGCCGTGTCCCCGGTTATGGACAACTTGAGTATCTAGTACTTGAATATCGAGTGAATCTCAACATGTTACCTCTAATTAATGTTATTGGGTTTTAATTATTTTTAATTGGGATTGAGAATGCTGTCAACCATTCTCAATGTTTCACAACCACCATGATAGTTAAATAAACTTATTCCTTTGCAGTAGGGAAAAACTGGCTTTACGCAAAACTGTAACCATAGAGCTTTCCACCAGCCATATATGCATATAGTATAGCTGTTTCATTCCATTACTCTCTATGTGTTACTTTGCCAGCATATTCCATGTGCTGACCTGTTTTCGGGCTGCAACTTCTCATGTTGCAGACTTTTCAGATGACGAGTAAAGAGCTTTTAGGTCGTGGCCCTATACTCAGTGATGCCGCTGGAGTTGATGGACCCATTTATCTTCCGAGTCTTCCACTGTTATCGATATTAGATGGCCTTCAGCCATATTTATTGTAATAAGTTCTTTTTCAGCCATCGATGTAATAAGTGTGTGATTGCAACTCTGCTATAAAACCTCGATGTACTGTGTGGTGTCAGCATTACTGATCCAGGGATGACACCGTAGCACAGTAGACGTGATCCATTCGGGTCAGGTCGCTACAACCGGAGTGCTGTCTGAAATCTTTCTTACCCTGTGTGCCATTATTTCAATAGTTCCGGAGGCAGCGTGTTGTTGATTTCATCAAATATCCTCTCATCTTGTCAAGTTCTTGTTAATACCTTCCATTTTCAGTCGGAGTGCTATCCAAATTATATCATTCTTATTCCTTCTCTATCTTGTTTAATCGGAGTGTTGTCGTAATTGATCTTTATCGCTCTTTGTACATCTCGTTTCAACCGGAGTGCTTGCATGTACTTCTTATCCATTGCACCCTTTTCTTATGTTTTTCAACCTACAAGTTTCTCGTAATGTTCCTTGTTCCTCTTTTCTAATGGAGTGTTTTCAACTTCGTTCATCTCCATTGCATTCTTTCTTTTAATTTGTTCAACATCTCAAGGTTCTTTGGTTTCAACCATTTGTCAAAGAAGCAACTTAGTTTTACCTGTTCTCTTCCTCTTCCGTTTCCCTCCAGTGCCATCCTAGATCTCGGGACGAGATCCTCTCGTAGTGGTGGAGTGTTGTGACGCCCCGAGACTGATGCGCCAGGTGTCTTCCGGTTATTCACTGGTGTTGCCTTGCCTTTCGCTTGTGTGATGCATCTTGCCATGTCATCATCCGCATTGCATCTGCATGTTTTCAAAACTTGCATCCGTCCGGGTTCCCCCAATTCTGATTGTAGTCCATTCTGAGCCCAGACACACTTGCACGCGCCCGCGGCACGTCCAAAATATTATTTTATAAGTGGCCAGAAAATGTTCTCAGAATGGGTTGAAAGTTGGCGTGCAGTCTTATTTTAGTGTAGGTAGACCGCGTGTCAAATTTCATCGCGTTCGGAGTACATTTGATGCCTCAACGGATAACTACAGGGGCAGTATAGCCGGTCTATCGTCAGACGTTTTCGGTCTCCGGGAACAGTCGCCGGGCCTCTCTCTTTCCTTTTCTCTCAGCTCGAGCCCTTCTGCACAGCCCACAAGTTCCATCGACCCCTCGCGCGTGTCCGAAACTTACCCGAACCTGACCAGGCAGTCGCCACCGATGGGTCCGGATCATCCCCTAACATCCCTAAAACATCATCGATTTATTATTTGGGCTTCCTAACCTTTTTTATCTCGGACCGTCTGATTTTTATCGGAGGGACCAAATAGTCTAACATCTAATCCCCTGCTATATAAACCTGCCTAACCCTAGAATTTAGGAGCCCTGTCCCATCCTCCCAGCCGCCGCCCGCCAGTCCTCTTCCACATCGGGATCCCTCCCGATCCTTCTCCACCCAACCAGATCGCAGCTGCCACCGCTCCTCCTCGATCCAGCCATCCAACCAGCCCCTTCAATCCACCACGCTGGCAGCCTCCCCGATTTGCTTCACAGCAGCCGCTCGGGCACTAGGCCCCCGCTCCCCTGGATCCCCTCGCAGTCGAGCCACCGATTGGCCGGCGCTCCCAAGCCCAAGCTCCTGAGCACCCCGTGCCCGTACCCCTCGCCCGTCCTCGCGACCAGCTGCGTCACCGGTGACCTCCTCGATAGGCCCGTAACACCCCTCTCTTCCCTGCCTCCCCTTGCATCTTCCTGTTCTTCTCTATCTCACCTCCCCTTCTCTGACCCTTCGTAGGTTCGCCATGGACGCCCGAGGGAGCACTGCTGTCAGGGAACCTCGTCGAGAACCCCCAGATCCGGCTGGCCTCCGCCGCCCTTGACCGTTCCTGCCGGATTCCGCCGGCTTGGCCCCGTCCCCGGCCACCGGTGCCGTCGCTGGCCTAACCTGATGCTGCCGTTGCTTCCCTTGTCGAACAAACGATGCACGACCCCAACGCCTCGCCTCTTCGAACCAGGGACGAACGCATCGCCCGACCCACGCCTGCGTTGACTCTCGCTGACCCGCAAGCCTGCCTCCAGCGCCGCCTCCTTCATCGGATCCTCACCACCCCGTCGCCCTGCCCGCCTCCTTTGCTTCATTCGAGCAGGGAGGATGATGCATGCTCCAGATGCGTTGACCACGACCACGCGAGCCGGTCTTTTCGTTGCTTGTGGACACATCTGCCTCCAGCATCCAGCCCGCTCAGCGTCCACTCTAGCCGGCCCATGATGACCAGGGACTCCGTGCGAGCTAGTGCATCCCCGTCGGATTTGGGGGGGTCTCACGATCCCATGTTACCCGCGGGTTGGGGCTCGCAGACGCGTGGAGGGAGGGTCTGTTCATTACCTCTAGTGGATCTCGCTGCCGGAACCCGTGAGTTGATCCGGCCTTCTGGTGAATTACTGTCGACTGAGTGAATTTCAGTTCCAGCTCCCATGCTGCTATCGGGCCTACCAGTTTCGGCCCATAGTATTGTTTTTCCCGCGCTGCATTTTTAATCTTTTATTCCAGAGACTACAGTTTTGCAGAAAGGTCCCTCATGTTCATGCATATAATAACTCTCCAACGGTGCATCATATGTAAAAACTTTAAATATGAAACTTGCTTAGAATTTTGTGTGGATTAATAATTTTCCACTTTCATGCATGTTTAAAATGTTTAAAATGCTGTTTGTTTAAATTTGCTTAAATAACTTGCTAAAATGATTTAATTCATAACTAAATAACCGTAGCTCGGATTTTAATAAACTTTATATGTAAATGGGGTGGAAAATGCCTAGTTTAACATGGTGACCTTAGTTTGCATGTTTAATAACTCTAAAATTATGTTTAGGGCAGAACAATATTAAACCTAATTTATGCATATGGGGATTTACCGGAATTGTTGTTCGTTGCTTCCGGCCTCATTTAAACTTTCCTAGATAGGTAGTTTTCATTTGCTTCACCCTCTCGCCATGTTTAACAACATTTAATATTTTTGGGTACATAAACAAGATCGAACTAAATAAGTCACGTGGTGTTTCGTCAATATGCAACGGAGTTGCATATTGAGATCCACTTAATTTGTAGGATTGTTTGTGCATGTTGCCATGCCATGATTCATTAAACCGGACATGCATCATACTTGATTGTACATCATGACAAGATTATGTGATGGTTGTTTACCATGATTGTTTGATTCTTTCCAGTGTTGCTTCTTCGGGTTGGTTCCGATAACGTCGTGTTGTGAGGATTCGTTCGACTACGTCCGTTTATCTTCTTCATGGACTCGTTCTTCTTCCTTGCGGGATTTCAGGCAAGATGACCATACCCTCGAAATCACTTCTATCTTTGCTTGCTAGTTGCTCGCTCTTTTGCTATGCCTATGCTACGATACCTTCCACTTGCTTTATCATGCCTCCCACATTGCTAAGCCAAGCCTCTAACCCACCTTGTCCTAGCAAACTGTTGTTTGGCTATGTTACCGCTTTGCTCAGCCCCTCTTATAGCGTTGTTAGTTGCAGGTGAAGATCGGAGCTTGTTCCATGTTTGGAACATGGTTATTTTGTTGGGATATCACAATATCTTTTTTATATTAATGCATCTATATACTTGGTAAAGGGTGGAAGGCTCGGCCTTATGCCTAGTGTTTTGTTCCACTCTTGCCGCCCTAGTTTCCGTCATACCGGTGTTATGTTCCTTGATTTTGCATTCCTTACACGGTTGGGTTCTAATGGGAACCCCTTGACAGTTCGCCTTGAATAAAACTCCTCCAGCAAGGCCCAACATTGGTTTTACCATTTGCCACCTAGCCTTTTCTTTCCCTTGGGTAGGCCTTCCCAAGGGTCATCTTTATTTAAACCCCCGAGCCAGTGCTCCTCTGAGTGTTGGTCCAACCTGTCAGCTGCCGGTGGCCACTAGGGGCAACTCTGGGCTGGCCTACCGGAACCTTGGACAATTCGGTGTGCCCTAAGAACGAGATATGTGCAGCTCCTGTCGGGATTTATCGGCACATTCGGGTGGCTTTGCTGGTCTTGTTTTACCATTGTCGAGGATGTCTTGTAACCGGGATGCCGAGTTTGATTGGATTGTCTTGGGAGAAGGAATATCCTTCGTTGACCGTGAGAGTTTGTGATGGGCTAAGTTGGGACACCCCTGCAAGGATTTGAACTTTCGAAAGCCATGCTCGCGGTTATGGGCAGATGGGAATTTGTTAATGTACGGTTGTAGAAAACCTGAAACCTTAACTTATTTAAAATGAATCAACCGCATGTGTTACCGTGATGGTCTCTTTCCGGCGGTGTCCGGGAAGTGAACATGGTGTTGGAGTTATGCTTGACGTAGGTTGTTCTAGGATCACTTCTTGATTATAGATTCTCGACCGTGCTTTTGCCTTCTCTTCTCGCTCTCATTTGCATATGTTAGCCACCAAGTATGCTAGTCGCTTGCTGCAGCTCCACCTCATACCTTTTACCCTTCCTATAAGCTTAAATAGTCTTGATCGCGAGGGTGTGAGATTGCTGAGTCCCCGTGACTCACAGATACTTCCAAACCAGTTTGCAGGTGCTCGATGATACCGTACATGTGACGCAACTGAGCTCTAGGAGGAGCTCGATGAATACCTTGTTCGTAGTGTTGTTTCGTTCCAGTTGATCAGTAGTGGAGCCCAGTTGGGACGATCGGGGATCTGTGTAGCATTTGGGGTAGTCTTATTTTATTTTGGGTTCCGTAGTCGGACCTTGTGTGTATCTGGATGATGTAATGTTATATTCATGTATTGTGTGAAGTGGCGACTGTAAGCCAACTATGTATCTCTTTCCCTTATGTATTACATGTGTTGTGTGAAGATTACCTCACTTGCGACATTGCTTACAATGCGGTTATGCCTCTAAGTCGTGCTTCGACACGTGGGAGATATAGCCGCATCGTGGGCGTTACAAGTTGGTAATCAGAGCCTTCCTCGACCTTAGGAGCCCCCCTGCTTGATCGAATCGCTTGCGTTGTTGAGTCTAGAAAAATGTTTTGAGTCATTTAGGAATTATATATATCGGAGAGTAGGATTCTTTTTACTCCTCAGTCCCTTCGTCGCTCTGGTGAGGCATCCTGACGTAGAGTTATGACTCTTCTCTTCTCAAATTTCACTAAAAAAATTTTAGGATCACGCGGGTATCTTGGAATCGTTCCAATGGTTTTGTGACGAGAACATTGTTCTTGGTGCTTCCTGACATTTAGGGGTTGTGGCAGTGTCCCGGGGAGTTGAGCTCCGAGGTGTTGTCGTCACAATTTTATCGTTGCAATTCTAGAATACCTGAGTTTCGCCAACATCGAAAATCTCTCTTATGCAGTTGTTGGTGAGATAACCTCGACGCCACCCAGTACTGGGGCAGGAGTTCAGGATTATTGCCATAACTCGTATAACAGATGCTTTTCGAAGGTTGAGGTAAATGATTTCTGAAGGTTTCTTGGTTATGTGTTGAAGGATGGATACAGCTGGATGTAGGATTTGCTAGCTTTGGGTGAGATATTATGCTTCCCCTGTATCCCCAACACCTGATTGCATAACCGGAAAATTTCAGGAGTTTATAAGTGGGAATTCAAGTAGCTCTTAGGATATCTTTCCGACAGATGTATGATATGAAATTGGGGTTCGATGTCTAGTGGTCCGCCTATCCACGGTTGGTTTTACAGTGGTCTTGTTGTGTCTTAAAGAGTCCTTGGCTATGCTGACTCGGGGACGCTTCGTATGTCATGTGCACTGCCTTGTACATGATGATGCTGTACGATCGAGCCCGTGTAGGTTCCACCACAAAAACTTCAGACGAAATCTCTATCATATGTTTGTTCCGGCTTATTTAGCAAGCCAATCCTTTCTGTTGTTTTTGAGCTGTGGCATTTGAGTTGCTTCGAAGTCAAGAGTTGATTCCATACCTTTCCTAAGCGGTGTTCTCATACTCCTATGCGAATACTAATCCTTCTTGATAATCGAGATTGTCATGTCAATCCTTTTCACCGGTGTGTTTCTCTTCAAGTGGATCCGATCATTTCAACATCCGCAAGATCAAGTATCAGTTCTGCTCAATGGTGTTTGTTTCATCCACCTCCAAGTTGCCTTTGTTTTTCCCGCCCACCCACCCTTTTTCTTCAAGGACTAAGATTTCTTTATCAAGTATCTATCTTATGATTATGAAGTCTCTCCATTCTTTTTCGTCAATGTTCTTACCCAGTGATTCTCATGAAGATCCTAACGGAACCTCAAGTTCATCATTATTCATTCTCTTTCTTCTCTGGTGGAACCAATTCAAGCTTCGTTGATCATATCCTATCCTTGTTTCAAATGCCTTCTCTTGCCGGTGCTCCTCATATTCATTCATTTCTCGCTATTCAATTGTTTCGGAGTGCTCATGATATCTCGAAGATTCATGTTTCCACTCTGCATTCGTTCAAGATCTTTCGAGGATGTTCTCTCATTCAAGTCTTTTAAATCAACCGGTGCAATCTCTCTTCAAAATCGTTCAACGGTGCATCTTTTCAGTGGGCCCTAACCCACAGGTCTTTTTCCAGGATCTTACCTGACTCTTCTAATTTTCCCGGAGCTATCCTAAATTCTTTTCAAAGTTTGACGTAAGAATGATTCACCATCAGTCATATGTATTTCTCCAAGATATTTCAAATTCTTTTCATCATTGGCTCAACCTTTCCATTCTTCATTCCGGAGTGCCTCAATAATTTGTGGTGGTGTTTCTCGTCGTCATTGTCAACACTTGAAGACCGAAGAAGAGTTTTACCTCCATATTTTATCCGTTCTCTCTAGATTCATGGCTCTAGCTTCGTGCCATCCTCTCATAATTGTTTTCGATTGTGAGAATTCTGTTCTTCCATCCGGAGCATTTCAGGAGTTTTTTCAGTGTGATTATCCGGAGCCCATCTTCTTAGAATTATTCATTTCAGCTTTCAGCTCTCATTCTTAGAATCTTACCGGTGCATCATTCAAGTAATCTCTAATCAGCTCGTGTTCTCTTCGTTCTCTGGTATCTAAATTCTGTTAAGTATCTTCTTTCATTTTCCAATTCTTCCCGGTGTTTCTTTATCTTTTCTTTGTTCATTTCAATTTTATGGTGGTTCTTCCAAGATTCTTCTCCCTTCGTTGATCATATCAATTTATTCATTCATGCCTTCCAAATCCTACCGGTGGTTCGTTGAAGTCTTTTCTCTAGTTTGCGCTATATCTATCTTAATCCTTTCTACGAGAATAAGTAGTATGCAAAATCCGTGCTTGTCATCAATCTAAATTGGTGAAGGATACGCATAACATAATTCTTATTCTTGCTTCATCCAAATGATGGATTCGTTCCACCGGAGTTTGTTCACAATGTCTAATTCTCGTTGTCAATTGTTCATCTTCTCTTTTTCACGGAGTTCCAACCTCTTTCAATTATATCACCACGGAGATTCATCTAAATCGTTACAAGGATTCACCTTGTGTTTTCAACTTCTCCTTCCTTTCGTTTGATCATTCTTTTATCACCGGTGTTTTTCATGGAGGTTCTACATGATGGTTCATAAAGGATTTAATTCCTTCTCAAAGTGTTCATCAAGATTCTTTTCAGAGGAGCTCAAGGAGGTGGTGTTATTTCATTGTTGATAATTTCCCTTCGTGTTTCATGGATAACAAAGTTTTCAAGAGTGACATATCTAAATCCATCATTTTCTCTTCGCTCAAGACATCCTTTCGAATCCTTTAACCTCTTCATTGGAGTTATCTTGTGCCATGTTTCACCTAAAGCCTTCCCTAAGGATTGTTTCTATTGATGGTGCTTATAAATGACCCAAGTTCTTCATTTATCCTCCAGGTGAAATAAGTTTCTCGTCTCCTTGTTCATATCAATCCAATCTATTATTTCCATTAGTAGCAGAATTTCACCTCATAGTTTTGAGATGCTTTTCTTAAGCCCACTTCAAGCTTATCCTTTAGTTGTTGGTGTTCCAACAACTACGTTCGACCCTTCTCCTAAAGATGTTTTTCAAGATCACTTGAGGTAGAAGATATTGTTTTCTCCTCCGTTCATTCCATTCCATTCTCTCATTCGTTCCGGAGGCATTGTGTTGTTTCTTTTTTCAGTCATCATCTCGAATTGTGAAGATCATGTTCTTTCCTTGCTTATCCATTCAACCGGAGTGGCGTGTTTTCATTCGAGTTCTCTCATGTTATCAAGTTTTACCTCCTTCCTCAACCGGAGTGATGTCTGAAATCTTTCTTACCCCTTGTGCCATTCTTTCAATACTTCCGGAGGCAGCGTGTTGTTGATTTCATCAAATATCCTCTCATCTTGACAAGTTCTTGTTAATTCCTTCCATTTTCAGTCGGAGTGCTGTCCAAATTATATCATTCTTATTCCTTCTATATCTTGTTTAACCGAAGTGTTGTCGTAATTGATCTTTATCGCTCTTTGTACATCTCGTTTCAACCGGAGTGCTTGCATGTACTTCTTATCCATTGCACCCTTTTCTTATGTTTTTCAACCTACAAGTTTCTCGTAATGTTCCTTGTTCCTCTTTTCTAATGGAGTGTTTTCAACTTTGTTCATCTCCATTGCATTCTTTCTTTTAATTTGTTCAACATCTCAAGGTTCTTTGGTTTCAACCAATTGTCAAAGAAGCAACTTAGTTTTACCTGTTCTCTTCCTCTTCCGTTTCCCTCCAGTGCCATCCTAGATCTTGGGACGAGATCCTCTCATAGTGGTGGAGTGTTGTGACGCCCCGAGACTGATGCGCCAGGTGTCTTCCGGTTATTCACTGGTGTTGCCTTGCCTTTCGCTTGTGTGATGCATCTTGCCATGTCATCATCCGCATTACATCTGCATGTTTTCAAAACTTGCATCCGTCCGGGTTCCCCCAGTTCTGATTGTAGTCCGTTCTGAGCCCAGACACACTTGCACGCGCCCGCGGCATGTCCGAAATATTATTTTATAAGTGGCCGGAAAATGTTCTCGGAACGGGTTGAAAGTTGGCATGCGGTCTTATTTTAGTGTAGGTAGACCGTCTGTCAAATTTCATCGCGTTCGGTGTACATTTGATGCCCCAACGGATAACTACAGCGACCGTATAACCGGTCTATCATCGGACGTTTTCGGTCTCCGGAAACAGTCGCCGGGCCTCTCTCTTTTCTTTTCTCTCAGCTCGAGCCCTTCTGCACAGCCCACAAGTTCCATCGACCCCTCGCGCGTGTCCGAAACTTCCCCGAACCTGACCAGGCAGTCGCCACCGATGGGTCCGGATCATCCCCTAACATCCCTAAAACATCATCGATTTATTATTTGGGCTTCCTAACCTTTTTTATCTCGGACCGTCTGATTTTTATCGGAGGGACCAAATAGTCTAACATCTAATCCCCTGCTATATAAACCTGCCTAACCCTAGAATTTAGGAGCCCTGTCCCATCCTCCCAGCCGCCGCTGCCGCTAGTCCTCTTCCACATCGGGATCCCTCCCGATCCTTCTCCACCCAACCAAATCGCAGCTGCCACCGCTCCTCCTCGATCCAGCCATCCAACCAGCCCCTTCAATCCACCACACCGGCAGCCTCCCCGATTTGCTTCGCAGCAGCCGCTCGGGCACCAGGCCCCCGCTCCCCTAGATCCCCTCGCAGCCGAGCCACCAATTGGCCGGTGCTCCCAAGCCCAAGCTCCTGAGCACCTCATGCCCGTACCCCTCGCCCGTCCTCGCGACCAGCTGCGTCACAGGTGACCTCTTCGCTAGGCCCATAACACCCCTCTCTTTCCTGCCTCCCCTTGCATCTTCCTGTTCTTCTCTCTCTCACCTCCCCTTCTCTGACCCTTCGTAGGTTCGCCATGGACGCCCGATGGAGCACTGCTGTCAGGGAACCTCGTCGAAAACCACCAGATCCGGCTGGCCTCCGCCGCCCTTGACCGTTCCTGCCAGATTCCGCCGGCTTGGCCCCGTCCCCGACCACCGGTGCCGTCGTCGGCCTAACCTGATGCTGCTGTTGCTTGCCTTGTCGAACGAACGATGCACGACCCCAACGCCTCGCCTCTTCGAACCAGGGACGAACGCCTCGCCCGACCCACGCCCGCGTTGACTCTCACTGACCCACAAGCCTGCCTCCAGCGCCGCCTCCTTCGTCGGATCCTCACCACCCCGTCGCCCTGCCCGCCTCCTCTGCTTCGTTCGAGCAGGGAGGACGATGCACGCTCCAGATGCGTTGACCACGACCGCGCGAGCCGGTCTTCCATTGCTGTGGACCACATCCTTGCCTCCAGATCCGGCCCAGCTCGCGTCCAGCCGGCCCATGAGGTCTGGTGAATTTCAGTTCCAGCTCCCATGCTGCTATCGGGCCTACCAGTTTTAGCCCATAGTATTTTTTTCCCTGCACTGTGTTTTTAATCTTTTATTCCAGAGACTACAGTTTTGCAGAAAGGTCCCTCATGTTCATGCATATAATAACTCTCCAACGGTGCATCATATGTAAAAACTTTAAATATGAAACTTGCTTAGAATTTTGTGTGGATTAATAATTTCCACTTTCATGCATGTTTAAAATGTTTAAAATGCTGTTTGTTTAAATTTTCTTAAATAACTTGCTAAAATGATTTAATTCATAAATAAATAACCGTAGCTCGGATTTTAATAAACTTTATATGCAAATGGGATGGAAAAATGTCTAGTTTAACATGGTGACCTTACTTTGAATGTTTAATAACTCTAAAATTATGTTTACGGCAGAACAGTACCAAACCTAATTTATGCATATGGGGATTTACCGGAATTGTTGTTCGTTGCTTCTGGCCTCATTTAAACTTGCCTAGATAGGTAGTTTTCATTTGCTTCACCCTCTTGTCATGTTTAAAAACATTTAATATTGTTGGGTACATAAACAAGATCGAACTAAATAAGTCACGTGGTGTTTCGTCAATATTGTTTGTGCATGTTGCCATGCCATGCTTCATTAAACCGGACATGCATCGTACTTGATTGTGCATCATGACATGATTATGTTTTGGTTGTTTACCATGATTGTTTGCTTCTTTCCGGTGTTGCTTCTTCGGGTTGGTTCCGATAACGTCGTGTTGTGAGGGTTCGTTCGACTACGTCCGTTTATCTTCTTCATGGATTCATTCTTCTTCCTTGCGGGATTTCAGGCAAGATGACCATACCCTCGAAATCACTTCTATCTTTGCTTGCTAGTTGCTCGCTCTTTTGCTATGCCAATGCTACGATACCTACCACTTGCTTTATCATGCCTCCCACATTGCTAAGCCAAGCCTCTAACCCACCTTGTCCTAGCAAACCGTTGTTTGGCTATGTTACCGCTTTGCCCAGCCCCTCTTATAGTGTTGTTAGTTGCAGGTGAAGATCGGAGCTTGTTCCATGTTTGGAACATGGTTATTTTGTTGTGATATCACAATATCTTTTATTTATATTAATGCATCTATATACTTAGTAAAGGGTGGAAGGCTCGGCCTTATGCCTGGTGTTTTGTTCCACTCTTGCCGCCCTAGTTTCCGTCATACCGGTGTTATGTTCCTTGATTTTGCGTTCCTTACACGGTTGGGTTATAATGGGAACCCCTTGACAGTTCGCCTTGAATTAAACTCCTCCAGCAAGGCCCAACATTGGTTTTACCATTTGCCACCTAGCATTTTCTTTCCCTTGGGTAGGCCTGCCCAAGGGTCATCTTTATTTAAACCCCCGGGCTAGTGCTCCTCTGAGTGTTGGTCCAACCTGTCAGCTGCCGGTGGCCACCAGGGGCAACTCTGGGCTAGCCTACCAGAACCTTGGACAATTCGGTGTGCCCTGAGAACGTGATATGTGCAGCTCCTGTCAGGATTTGTCGGCACATTCGGGTGGCTTTGCTGGACTTGTTTTACCACTGTTGAGGATGTCTTGTAACCGGGATGCCGAGTCTGATCGGATTGTCTTGGGAGAAGGAATATCCTTCGTTGACTGTGAGAGCTTGTGATGGGCTAAGTTGGGACACCCTTGCAGGGATTTGAACTTTCGAAAGCCGTGCCCATGGTTATGGGCAGATGGGAATTTGTTAATGTCCGGTTGTAGAAAACCTGAAACCTTAACTTATTTAAAATGCATCAACCGCGTGTGTTACCGTGATGGTCTCTTTCCGGCGGTGTCCGAGAAGTGAACACGGTGTCGGAGTTATGCTTGACGTAGGTTGTTCTAGGATCACTTCTTGATCATAGATTCTTAACCGTGCTTTTGTCTTCTCTTCTCGCTCTCATTTGCGTATGTTAGCCACCAAGTATGCTAGTCGCTTGCTGCAGCTCCACCTCATACCTTTTACCCTTCCTATAAGCTTAAATAGTCTTGATCACGAGGGTGTGAGATTGCTGAGTCCCCGTGACTCACAGATACTTCCGAACCAATTTGCAGGTGCTCGATGATACCGTACAGGTGACGTAACCGAGCTCGATGAAGACCTTGTTCGTAGTGTTGTTTCGTTCCAGTTGATCAGTAGTGGAGCCCAGATGGGACGATCGGGGATCTGTGTAGCATTTGGGTTAGTCTTCTTTTATTTTGGGTTCCATAGTCGGACCTTGTGTGTATCTGGATGATGTAATGTTATATTCATGTATTGTGTGAAGTGGCGACTGTAAGCCAACTATGTATCTCTTTCCCTTATGTATTAAATGGGTTGTGTGAAGATTACCTCACTTGCAACATTGCTTACAATGCGGTTATGCCTCTAAGTCGTGCTTCGACACGTGGGAGATATAGCCGCATCGTGGGCGTTACAAGACGTCAAGAAAGAAGCGAGGCGGTCACGAGGCAGGGAGGTGCGCCTGCCCCCCCCTCCCCGGCGCGCCCCCACCCTCGTGGGCCCCTCGCAGCTCCACCGACCTAGTTCATCCTCCTATATATATCCATATACCCTGAAAACATCCGGGAGCACCACGAAACCCTATTTCCTCCGCCGCAACCTTCTGTACCCAAGAGATCCTATCTTGGGGCCTTTTCCAGAGCTCCGCCGGAGGGGGAATCGATCATCGAGGGCTTCTACATCAACACCATAGCCTCTCCGATGATGTGTGAGTAGTTTACCACAGACCTTCGGGTCCATAGTTATTAGCTAGATGGCTTCTTTTCTCTCTTTGGATCTCAATACAAAGTTCTCCTCGATCTTCTTGGATATCTATTCATATATTTATTTTTGCGGTGTGTTTGTCGAGATCCTATGAATTGTGGGTTTATGATCAAGTTTATCTATGAACAATATTTGATTCTTCTCTGAAATCTTTTATGTATGATTGGTTATCTTTGCAAGTCTCTTTGAATTATCAGTTTGGTTTGGCCTACTAGATTGATCTTTCTTGCAATGGGAGAAGTGCTTAGCTTTGGGTTCAATCTTGCGGTGTCCTTTCACAGTGACAACAGGGGCAACAAGGCGCATATTGTATCGTTGCCATCGAGGATAAAAAGATGGGGTTTATATCATATTGCTTGAGTTTATCCCTCTACATCATGTCATCTTGCCTAGTGCATTACTCTCTTCTTATGAACTTAATACTCTAGATGCATGCTGGATAGCGGTCGATGTGTGGAGTAATAGTAGTAGATGCAGAATCGTTTCGGTCTACTTGTCGCGGACGTGATGCCTATATACATGATCATGCCTAGATATTCTCATAATTATGCACTTTTCTATCAATTGCTCGACAGTAATTTGTTTACCCATCGTAATACTTATGCTATCTTGGGAGAAGCCACTAGTGAAACCTATGGCCCCCGGGTCTATCTTTTATCATATAAGTTTCCAATCTATTTTATTTTGCAATCTTTAATTTCAATCTATATCATAAAAATACCAAAAATATTTATCTTATTATCTCTATCAGATCTCACTCTCGTAGGTGACCATGAAGGGATTGACAATCCCTTTATCGTGTTGGTTGCGAGGTTCTTATTTGTTTGTGTAGGTATGAGGGACTTGCGTGTAGTCTCCTACTGGATTGATACCTTGGTTCTCAAAAAACTGAGGGAAATACTTACGCTACTTTGCTGCATCACCCTTTCCTCTTCAAGGGAAAACCAACGCAGTGCTCAAGAGGTAGCACTGTCGCGACCTCTTCGACTCCGTCTTCATGTCGGCCGCGGACCTCGTCTTCTCCGCCGCCGCCAAGTTAGGGTGCGAGAGATTGGACAGCTCGGCCTCCGTTCCGCCTCGTCTAACAGTTCCTCGTGTGGTAAATAAACTCGCTTTTTACCGCTTTTTCGATCTATTGAATCCGTCCACTTCACCCAAAAGTGGTTTCTAAACTTCCACATCTGGATCTTTCTGTTTTTGCATATCATAACTTGCAAGTATATTCACTTATGCCTCACAACTAGTTAGATTCCTCACTTGTACTTATTCATGGATTTGTACAAATCTGGAACCAACTCCCTTCAAATAAGTGAATGTCTTCACACTATGAGGTCAATGTCTTCAAACTGATTTATCTTCAAAATGTTCTGAGAATGCATATGACCTCTTCCCCTTCCCTTGCATCTCTAATGATGTCACAGGTACATGTCCGTGGGAGAGTCCCTTGGTTCTGATAGTCTGCATTCATTTGCAAAATTCTTACAGCATCATATTAAATCTCCTGAAGCTAGTTCTTGCCTGACCAGTCATCTAAAGCCATTCACTATATTGAAGCCTTTCAGTCTAAATACAATGGCAACTGATAAATCTGCCTCCAGATCTCTATGAACTATACAAGTCTGATCCTGAAGAAACTTAGAATCAGCGCAGTCCATAATCCAATGGATCAGAAGATATTGGATAGAGGAATGGTTCAAGTATCACTTCGTTACTCCGGAGTATCGGAGAAAAATGCTATCAAGCGCCCGTGGGGCGACATTCTCTATAGGAAACTGCAACCTCAGACGAAGCCTGAAGCCATTCCTCAAGGCTTCTATCCTTGCATGATCTGAGGACCTCAGCTTGCAAATGCCGGCCCATCATCTCTTCGATGGTGCCGTGATGATGATCTGTTCAAGCGAAACTATTTGTATGCAAAGGAGTCTGCTGCTACGAACAAGAAAGCATTCAGACTCAACTTCAACCCAGGTCCGTCTGCCCCAAGGCCTGATGGCACACATGAAGCCAATCCGAATGTTATTGGCCCCTTCAATGGCTGTGATGGGCTTCTCTCTCATATTGTAGCTCAGAGGGCTACAGTTGATCAATCTGCTGATGATGCAGACTGTGAGGATGCTCCTGAGCTCCCGAAGCAGCAGAAGAAGACAAAAGCTTCCAAGCCCTCTGCAACTTCAAAAGCTTCTACTATGAAGCCATTGAAATATGCACCTCTTGAATCCAGTGTGCATTCTGAAGATCAATCTCGTGTCTCCAAGAAGACAAAGAAGCCCAAGAAGATCTCTGGGCATGACCTTACTCCTGTTGCCATTCTGCGCAATGAGGAAAACACTATTGACCTGTCAAGCGATGAAGATCTCGTAGATGATGTTCTGGAGATGTTGATCAAGAGCAAACAAGAAGCCAAAATCTTCCAATATCTGCCTCTGTTTGATGCAGATATACTCAATACTTCGTTGATGAATGGTTTGAAGACCAAAGCATTAACATTGATGATCTGCAGCTGCCTGTGGACATCAGCATCACATTTCAAGGAGCCATAGCCAACGGGCTTGCTATTGCTCAGCAAATTGTTGAGCTGAAGAACAAGATCAACTATGAGAAGGCTCAGTTCAAGAAGCACATGGCCAAGCTCAGTGTCGCTGATGTGAAAAAATTCAAGCAAATGATGATTGACCTCAAGGCCCAGTTCAACAAGAAGCATGAGGAAGCCAAAGGCTCCCGTGAGCGCATGAAGTACTATGCGCAGAAGTGTGTTCAAGCACACAATGAGGCTGAAAAGAGAAAGGCGCTTGGGCGTCCTGGTATCGACCCCAAGATGGCTGCCAAGAAAAAGAAGAAGTCTGCTGAAGCTGAACCAGAAGCTCCAAGGCAGGATCGACCCAGCATAGTCTTCCCTGCCAGCATGACTGGCTCGAAGCCAAAGGTCCCTTCAATAGCTTTAGAGTGAATAAGACATGGCAAGGTGAGGCTGAAGCCAGGAAGAGGAAGCACCAAGACACCTCTGCTTCTGCTCCCTCTAAAAAGAAGTTGAAGGCAAAGGTTTCAAAGTCTTCAAGAAAAGAGTGTGCTGCTGCCCAAGAGCAGCTGAATGTTGAACCAATTTCGGTTGTTCTACCTGCCTCCACAAATCATGAGCATAGACTTGTTGTCCATGAGCCTGTTCCCACAGAGGCTCCAAAGAGTGAAGAGATTCCAGCTGCTGACTCCACCGCAACTAAAGACATTGGTCATGAGGACCATGTTGAAGATGATGAAGTCCTTCCTCCGCTCGAGCCCCAACCGATATCATCGCCTGCTCCCACAAGCAGTGAACTCATAAGAAGTGGCGGTCCCACGATGCTAATCGCTCAAGATGAATATTGGGAAGAGCAACACCCAAACACCCCCTGCATGAAGTGATTCCCCGTACACCACCAGTTCAAGTCACCACTCTGATGCTTGATGAAGACATGGAGCAGCCCACTCCCTCACCAAAGGCATCACCCGCATTTCAAAGGCTTCGTAGAGGCCCTAGGCCCTAGGTCTCGATGTTGAGCATTCCAGAAGAGGATGTGCAACCCACAAGCTCAGTAGCATGACAAGTGTTCCCTAAAGCCATCCCTTCAGAATCTGCTCACGACTCTGAAGCCAAAGCTGCTGAAGACATTCCGGCTACATCAGCCGATGAAGAGAAAGAAGAAGAAAGAGAAGTCATTCCCCCTGTCAGTGATCCTATAGTGCAAGAAGAGAACGTGATCGTGCCATCCCCTCCAGTCCTTGAAGCCATGAATGTTGAAGCTAATGAGGCTGCCACCACTATCACCACTGAAGCCAATGACGATGTCATGGCTGAAGACCATGTGGAGCCCGAAGCTAATGCTGCCACTGAAGACAATGTGCAGCCAACTACTTCGGGTGTAGCCGTTCCTCCACCAGTGCCTCACACTATGGAACATGCCTACAACCGTGGTGAGCTTGTCACTGTCAGATGGCCCATTCTGATTCCACCCACTGCTCCAGGACCACAATATGACTATCATGTGGAGCAGAGGCCTCAAACACAGAAGCCGAAACCACGATTGCCAAGGCTTCCTAGTGCTGCAACGACCCAAGGCTCTTTTGATGTGCAAAGCTTCAGAGCACATAATACTTTCTTCGACAGCGCCAAGAACCCCTACAAGCAACCAAAGATTCCCTCTGATAGGTTTTGGAGCCACCAACAATGAAGTTATTACTCTTGCATTCTATACAATCAGGACAGGATTTTTCCTCATAAGTGTCTTGATTGTGATGCCATTGCTGGGCTGCCATGTCTTGAAGAGGCCCTTGACTGCTTCAGAGATGTTGGGATGCTCCCATTTGTGACTGATAAGGAGCACTGGAATGAAGAGCTTCTGCTGCAGTTCTACGCCACACTTCGCATCAGAGGCTACAACAGGGATCCGAAGACTTGGATCCTTGAGTGGATGACAGGCGACATACATCATGAAGCCAAAGCTCAAGACATCATCGAGCTTACTTCCTTGCCCACTCCTGGTGAGTTGTTTGAACCAGGTTATCAGCTTCATTAGAATGAACTACAGAGCGTATTTCAGAAGCCAGAGCCCAATATGAGCCAAATGCTGAGTATGATGAAGCCCTTGCCCCATGACGCTGAATATGCAAAGGATTTCTTTGTCAAGGACCTCGAGTACCTGCCCCGCACAGTATATCACATTCTAAGGTGTACTCTGTGGCCCGTCAAAGGTAACTCTCCTGATGCCAAACTCGAAGGCGCCATGAAGACATTGGTCTTCTATATCATCAATGGCATCAGGTTCAATACACAAGATTTCTTCATTCGTCAGCTTGCTGCCTCTGGAATTGATTTCTTTGGACTACAATTCTATGCTCCATGGATTATGCGTCTGATCAAGTTTCACTCAACAATTAACTACCAACCTTCAGCTTGGAACCATGTTGTATTCTTGCCTGATGTTGCTATGTCCTATGAAGCCATCTATCCTGAGCGTGCCAGGAAGCCACTCCACCACAAAATGCTGAACATCAAAGCTTCACTCAGCCTATTGAAGGTATTCATGTGCCCAATTCTGTTGCCACTGATTATCCTCTGGCTGGCAACTTACATCTGCCGCATCATGCCAACACTGATGTCACAGCGAGTACAATTGCTCAAAGGCCTCAGAAGCATCCTCGTGTCCTCAACAACCGAGAGCTTCTTGTATCACTACTCCCTCCGGTCCTTTTTACTCCGCATATTAGAATTCTCTGAAGTCAAACTTCACAAAGTTTGACCGTATTTATATGAAAAAATATCAATATCTGCCATGCTAAAGTTATACAATATGAAACTTTAAGTCATGACACATCTATTGATATTGATTTTAGATTGTGAATGTTGGTATTTTTTTCTATAAAGTTGGTCAAACTTTACGAGCCTTGACTTTAGTCAAATCTTATATGCGAACTAAAAAGGATCGGAGGGAGTACATCAGAAGCAGGATAGGTATCATGAATGCCGAAGCGCCAACTGTAGAGTCTTCTGGTTGATGTTGAAAGTGCTAGTTATCGACTAGAGGGGGGTGAATAGGTGATTTTTATGTAAGTCTTCAAAACACGGGGCTTTGAAGACAAACAGTAGAAATGAACCTATTGATATGCAGCGGAAGGTAGACTACACAAGACAGGCCATAGTCAAGTAAGCAATGAAGTGAAAGCACGAAGACTATCAGCAGCTAGGTAGTATGGATCAAGATGGAAGAAAGTATGAAACCAATCAAGAACAGTCTTCACATAGTGAAGTCAATCATATCATGCAAGCAGGCAATGACTTCATGAAGACAAAATGTAAGTAAAGAGAGAGGTAAGGATAGAACCAGTTGCTGTGACAACTGTGCGTCTGGTTAGGGAGGCTGAGATTCAACTCAGAACACCATGTCTTCACCTTATTCCCCTTGAGATAAGGACACACAGTCCTCGCCTAATCACTCTGGTAAGTCTTCAAGGTAGACTTCCAAACCTTCACAGACTTCATTCACTAGCGATCCACAATGACTCTTGGATGCTCAGAATGCGACGCCTAACCGGCAGGAGGATTCACAGTCCTCAAGTGTAACAAGTCTTCAGATCATGCAGACAGAAAGACTTTAGTGATGCCTAACACTCTTTGGCTCTGGGTGTTTAGGGCTTTGTCCTCGCAAGGATTTCTCTCTCAAACGCTTCGAGGTGGGTTGCTCTCAAACGACAAAATCCGTGTACTAACTCTGAGCAGCCCCCAATTTATGGTGTAGGGGGTGGCCTATTTATAGCCACTAGGCAACCCGACCTAATTTGTCCGAAATGACCCCGGGTCACTAAGGAACTGACACATGTCTAACGGTCAGATTTCAAACACACGTGCCAGCTTGAATTGGGCTACAAGTAAAGCTGACTTATCTAGCTCTGGATAAGATTTGCTCTCATTGTCTTCGCTCGAAGACATAGGATTTGGTTGAGCATCACTTCGGTCACTCTGACTTTGTTCACTTGGACCCCACTTAACAGTACGATGGTTCCCTTGACTCAACAAAGAAGAAAAGGAAACTACAAAACAACCATGTCTTCGCAATCCATAGTCTTCATACGATGTCTTCTCATGTCATAGTCTTCAATGTGAAACTCTTCACAGACCACCATTGTCTTCAATGTCTTCACACATTTTTAGGGGTTATCTCCGGTAGGTAAACCGAATCAATGAGGGACTACTACCTGAGTTATCCTGCAATTCTCAAAAACACATTAGTCCCTCAACCAGGTTTGTCGTCAATACTCCAAAACCAACTAGGGGTGGCACTAGATGTACTTACAATCTCCCCCTTTTTGGTGATTGATGACAAACTGGTTGAAGTTTTCAACAGGGATAAAAGTATGTGAAATTGTAAAGGATTAAGGTATTGTCTTCATAAGTAGCAAAAGGCTCCCCCTGAAGATGTGCATATAAGTATTTTGCTTTTGAATGCAAATGCACATGGCAGGTTGTACTTGTGGAGATCCTCTTCAACTTATGAAGACAATTCATCATGCATGAAAAGATATAACGAAGATAATGACATGCATAATGATAAATGGACGTCTGCAAAATGACTTCGTGCGGAATTTATTGTCACACATGCGGAATTTATCATCGCATCACATAGTTGACAGAAAAGGTAGTAGATGACCATCAAGTTTAAGGTTACAACTCAACAGAACCAAATGTATCAAAAGCGAAAGTTGTAAGCACTTTGGCAAAAGTATAGCAACCACCCTTATGGACCCGCTTGAAGACTATTAACTCATATGCTTCTCCCCCTTTTGTCAGTGAGGACCAAAAAGGTTCGAAGACATAGAGCTTCTACTCATTCCCATGAGGAGTAGGCGAAGCAGCAGGGTCGTCGTTGAGGTTTGGTGGTGCAGAAGAACTTGGTGCAGTGTCGATCTGAGGTGACATTGTAGTTGGTGAAGTAGCATCATCTTCGTCATCAATAACTCTGGCATTGACAGTTGCAGCTGAGGATGAGTACTCAGAGTCTTCAAGTGAGGGAGTCCGACGCAAGTGAGTGTTCCGGGGAGGAGTGGAATAAAACTTGAATCTCTCCGTGAAGCCATCCTGTTGAAGATCATCTTCAGAGCTCAGCAAAGTCAGACTCTTCCACGACCGGCGGCAGGTTTCATGAGTGACAAATGCATCCTTTGTGGCAAGGTTGCGAATGCGATTAACGTACACCAAGAGGCTCTGCATCTGACGCTTGAGCCAGTCATGATGCTTATCCTATTTTTGATGTAGGGCGATGAGAAGCTCTCGGTCATTGAGAACACGAGATCGCTTCCGAGGCCTTTGGGCAATTATGCTTTCAATGGCTTTAGTATGGGCATGAGGTGCACGTGTATTTACAGCCAAAGGATAAACACGAGTTGCAACAAGAACTCCTTCAATATGTTGAGTGAAGCTTTGGTGATCGGCATTATGAAGATAAATTGGCTCCTTGGCAGGCTCTGGGTATACGGCTTCGACAGACAGATCAACCTCTGGCAATAAATATGAGATGATTGCACGCAGAAGGCTGATAGTTGATAGCAGAGTGAAGCTTGATGAGGCGCATTACCCATGGAGCATAGAACTTCAGACCGAATATATCGGAGCCAGATGCAGCCAATTGCCTGATGAAGAAGTCCTAAGCATTGAAGCTGATGCCATTGAAGATATAGAAAAGCAATGTCTTCATTGCGCCTTCTAGCTTGGTTGCAACATCTTGTGGCAGTGGCTTCATCATTCTTAGCATTTGGCTCATGTTTGGCTCAGGCTTCTGGAAGATGCTCTCCAAAGCATTATGGTGCAGCTGACAACCTGGTTCATAGTGTTCACCAGGAGTGGCCATGGCAGTAAGGTCAATTATATCTTGGGCTTTGGCTTCATGGTGTACATCGCCTGTCATCCACTCAAGGACCCAAGTCTTCGGATCCCTGTAGTATCCGCGAATGTGGAGAGTCACATAGAATTGCAACATAAGCTCTTCATTCCAATGCTCTTTATCGGACAAAAACTATAGAAGTCCAGCATCTCTGAAGCAGTCAAGGGCTTCTTCCAGGCAGGACATGCCAGCAATGGCTTCGCAGTCTAGACGCATATGGGGAAAATGCGCTCCTGATTGTATAGTATGCAGGAATAGTAACTGTGCTGCTGATAACTCCAGAACCTATCAGATGATATTCTTGGCTTGGAATATGGGTTCTTGGTGCTATTGAAAGTGCTAGTGATCGACTAGAGGGGGGTGAATAGGCGATTTTTATGGAAGTCTTCAAAACATGGAAGTTTCGAAGACTAACGATAGAAATAAACCTATTACCATGCAGCGGAAGGTAGACTACACTAAGCAAGCCATAGTTAAGTATTCGTTGAAATGAAAGCACAAAGACTAATAGCACCTAGGCAGTATAGATCAGGATGGAAGATAGTATGAAGCCAATCAGAACAAGCAGTCACACAGTGAAGACAAATAGATAATGCAAACAGGCAATGACTTCACAAGGACCAATCTGCAAATAAAGAGATGGGAAGGATAGAACCAGTGGCTCGTTGAAGACAATGATTTGTTAGACCAGTTCCAGTTGCTATGACAACTGTACATCTGGTTAGGGAGGCTGAGATTCAACTTAGAAGACCGCGTCTTCACCTTATTCCCCTTGAGCTAAGGAGACCCAGTCCTCGCCCAATTACTCTAATAAGTATTCAAGGTAGACTTCCAAACCTTCACAGACTTCGTTCACCGGCGATCCACAATGACTCTTGGATGCTAAGAACGCGACGCCTAACCGGCTGGAGGATTCACAGTCCTCAAGTGTAATAAGTCTTCAGATCACACAGACATGAAGACTTCAGTGATGCCTAACACTCTTAGCTTTGAGCGTTTAGGGCTTTGTCCTCGCAAGGATTTCTCTCTCAAAGGCTTTGGAGGTGGGTTGCTCTCAAATGACAAAAGCCGTGCACTAACTCTGAGCAGCCACCAATTTATGGTGTAGGGGGTGGGCTATTTTTAGCCTCTAGGCAACCCAACCTGATTTGTCCAAAATGACCCTGGGTCACTAAGGAACTGACACGTGTTCCAACGGTCAGATTTCAAACACACACGGCAACTTTACTTGAGCTACAAGCAAAGCTGACTTATCTAGCTCTGGATAAGATTTGCTCTCATTGTCTTCGCTCAAAGACATAGGATTTTGGTTAAGCATCACTTCAGTCATTCTGACTGGTTCACTTGGACCCCACTTAACAGCACGGTGGTTCCTATGACTCAACAAAGAAGAAAAAGAACGACGAAACAACTAAGTCTTCGCGCTCCATAGTCTTCACGCGATGTCTTCTCTTGTCATAGTCTTCAATGTGAATGTCTTCACATACCACCTTTAACTTCAATGTCTTCATACATTTTTAGGGGTCATCTCCGATAGGAAAACCGAATCAATGAGGGACTTCTACCTGTGTTATCCTGCAATTCTCACAAACACATTAGTCCCTCAACCAGGTTTGTCGTCAATACTCCAAAACCAACTAGGGGTGGCACTAGATGCACTTACAATCTCCCCCTTTTTGGTGATTGATGACAAACTGGTTGAAGTTTTCAACGGGGATAGAAATATGTGAAATTGTAAAGGATTTAAGTATTGTCTTCGTAAGTAGCAGAAAGGCTCCCCCTGAAGATGTGCATATAAGTATTTTGCTTTTGAATGCAAATGCACATGGCAGGTTGTACTTGCGGAGCTCCTCTTCTACTTATGAAGACAATTCATCATGCATGAAATGATATAATGGAGATAATGACATGCATAATGAAAAATGGACATCTGCAAATGACTTCGTGCGGAATTTATTGTCGCACATGCAGAATTTATCATTGCATCACATAGTGCCGAAAAAGGTAACAGACGACCATCAAGTTTAAGTGTTACAACTCAAAACGAACCAAATGTTTCAAAAGCGAGAGTTGTAAGCACTTGGCAAAAGTAGCAAAAAGTAAAGTAACCACCCATATGGACCCGCTTGAAGACTATCAGCTCATATGCTTCTCCCCCTTTTGTCAGTAATGACCCAAAAGGTTTGAATACATAGAGCTTCTACTCGTTCCCATGAGGTGCAGGCGAAGCAGTAGGGTCGTCGTTGAGGTCCGGTGGTGCAGAAGAACTTGGTGCAGTGTCGAGACGCGCTGAAGGTGGAGGTGGTGAAGTGGCATCATCTTGATCATCGATAACTCTAGCATTCACCGTGGCAGCTGAGGAAGAATAGTCAAAGTCTTCAAGGGAGGGATTCCGACTCAAGTGAGCATTCCTGGGAGGAGTGGAGTCAAACTTTAATCTTTCTATGAAGCCATCATCTTGAAGATCTTCTTCAGCAATGAGCAAGGTCAAACTCTTCCAAGACCTCCGACAGGTTTCATGTGTGACAAAGGCATTCTTGGTGGCAAGATTGCGAATGCGATTAACATCCACCAAGAGGCTTTGCATCTGACACTTAAGCCAGTCATGATGCTTATCCTATTTCTGATGTAACACGACAAGAAGCTCTCGTCCATTGAGACCACGAGATCGCTTCCGAGGCCTTTGGGCAATGGTGCTCCCAGTGGCGTCAGTTTGGGCGCGAGGAGCACGTGTGTTACCAGCCAAGGGATAAACACGAGAGACTGCCTGAACTCCTTCAATGGGTGGGTGAAGCTTTGACGATCAACATTGTGAATATAAATTGGATCCTTAGCAGGCTCTGGGTAAATAGCTTCAACAGACAGATCACCCTCTGGCAAGAATACAAGATGATTGCACGCAGACGGCTGATAGTTGAAGGCAGAACTTCAGACCAAAAATGTCGGAGCCAGATGCAGCCAACTGCCTGATGAAGAAGTCTTGAGCATTGAAGCTTATACCATTGAAGATATAGAAAACCAAAGTCTTCATTGCTCCTTCAAGCTTCGCTGTAGATGAATGTCCTTTGACAGGCCATAGAGTTTTTCTGATGATATGGTAAATGGTGCGGGGCAGATACTCGAGGTCTTCAACAAAGAATTTCGTTGGGTATTCAGCATCGCGTGGCAGAGGCTTCATCATGCTTAGCATTTGGCTCATGTTGGGTTATGGCTTCTGAAAAATGCTCTCCAAAGCATTCTGGTGTTGTTGACAACCTGGTTCATAGTATTCACCAGGAGTGGGAAGGGCTGTGAGCTCAATGATGTCTTGAGCTTTAGCTTCATGATGAACATCTCCTATCATACACTCAAGGATCCAAGTCTTCGGATCCCTGTTGTATCCACGAATGTGGAGGGTAGCATAGAATTGAAGCAGAAGTTCTTCATTTCAGTGTTCCTTGTCAGTCACAAAATTAAGCAGACCTGCATCACGGAAGCAGTCAAGGGCTTCTTCAAGGCATAGCAGTCCGCAATGGCTTCACAATCAAGATGCATGTGAGGGAAGATGCGTCCCTGATTGTACAAGATGCATGAATAATAGCTTCGCTGCTGATAACTCCAGAATCGGTCCGAAGATATTCTTGGCCTTGTGTAGGGGTTCTTGGCACTATTGAAGAATGTGTTGTGTGCCTTGAATCCATTCAGATTAAAGGATCCTGGTGAAGTTGCAGTACCTGGAAACTGTGGTAGCCTTGGCTTTGGCTTCTGGACCTGAGACATGTGCTCCACATGATAGGCAAACTGAGGTCCAGGAGCAGGCGGAGGAACCAGGATTGGCAGCGGACAGTAACAAGCTGTCCATGATCATATGCTTGCTCGATGGTGTGTGGCCTTGGAGGAGGTACATGAGCAGAGGCATTGGCTTCAGGCAGCGGATTTGCTTCGGGTGCTGCATTGGCTTCAGGTGCATTCACTTCTGGCACCACATTAGCTTCAGCCATGACAGCATCATTGGCTTCAGTGTTGATGTTTGTGGTCGCCTCAGTATTAGTAACCTCCACTTCAGGAGCTGGAGGGTCGGACACGTTCTCCTCGAGAACAACTTCAGGGTTGGACAGGGGTGTAGCAACTCTTTCTTCATCACGTGGTTCTTCTTCTTCATCGGCTGATGCAGCCGGAATATCTTCAGCCGCTTTGGCTTCAGATTCAGGGATGTTCATAGTAGGAGAGGCTTTAGGAAAGACTTCACGTGAGATGGATTGGCGCTCTTCTCCTTCGGGAACACTTGACAATGTGACCTGTGGCCTAGGTCCTTTGCGAAGCCTGCGAAATGCTGGCGACGCCTATGGAGATGGAGTTGGTTGGGCCTCAATGTCTTCACTGTCAATCACCGGAGTGGTGAACTGTGGTGGGGGAGTGACTGGTGTTTCTTCAACACGAGGGGATTCTTGAGGATGATCAGCCCATGAGTCATCCTGAGCAATTGGCGTCAATGGACGACCAATGCTGATGAGTTCTCTGTTCGTGAGAACAGGCGATGATACCAAATTGTGCTCGATCTAGGGAAGGACTTCATCATCTTCAACATTGTCATGAGGACCAATGTCTCTAGCTGTGGTGGGGTCAACAGCTGGATTCTCTTCAGATTCAGGAGCCTCTGTGGAAGCAGGCTCATGAACTACCAGACGACGTTCACGATGTTCAGACGCAGGACGAGCAATAGAAATTGGCTCGACAAGAAGGGGCTTTGTGGAAGCAGCCCAGTCTCTCTTCTTTGTTTTCCTTTTCTTGGTTGGGGGAGCATCATTAGTGGTGGCTTTGGTCTTGCGCTTTCTAGCTTCGGCTTCAGTTGCTCTAGTTTTCTTGAATTCTGAAGCCACTGTGGGGACCTTAGGCTTCGAGCCTATCATACTGGCTAGGAAAACAATGCGAGGTTCTTCCTGCCTTGATGCTTCTGGTTCGGCCACAACTGGCTTCTTCTTCTTCTTGGCAGCCATTCTGGGGTCGATGCCTGGTCGCCCCAAAGCCTTGCGCTTGTTAGCTTCATTGTAGCCTTGAGCACATTTGGCAGCAATATTCTTCATGCGCTCACGAGAACCTTTTGCTTCTTTTCGTTTCTTGTGGAATGCCTCCTTGAGCTCATGCATCATGACCTTGAAGTTTTTAATGTCTTCAACATTGAGCTTGGCCATGTGCTTCTTGAACTGAGCCTTTTCATAATCGATATTATGCTTCAGCTCAACAATTTTCTGAGCAAGAGCCGGCTCAGGAGCAATGGCTCCATGGAAGGAGACGCTGAGGCCCATTGGAAGCTGAAGATCATCAAAACTGACATCTGGGCTGTCAAACCACTCATCAATAAACTTGTATAAGATTTCCACATCAAAGAGGGGAAGATCATTGAACATTTCCGCCTCTTGCTTGCTCTTTATCAACTGCTCAAGAGTGTCATCGCCAAGATCGTCATCGTTGGACAGATCAATGGCGTCATTCTCGTTTCTCAAAAAAGCAGCAGGGGTCAGTGCTTGACCAGTGGGTTGCATGGGCTTTTTCTACTTGGTAGACTTGGAGATGCGTGAGAGATCTTCAGACTGCACACTGGCTTTAGGAGGTGAAGTGGCCAGAGGCTTCGCCCGTGAGACCTTTGGTGCAGAGGGGGCTTTGAAGCCTTTGGTTTCTGTTGCTTGACAGGCTTCAGAGGTGCAGGCGCTTCATCAGAATCAGAGTCATCAGCAGAGTGGTCCACGGCTGCCCTTTGAACCTGAATGTGAGTGATGAGACTTTCTAAGTTGTAGAAGGGCCCAATAAGATTGGGTTCAGCTTCGCGTGTGCCATCAGCTCATGGTGCAGAGGGGCCTGGGTTGAAGTCTAATCCAGAAGACTTCTTGTTTTCCTTGGCCGAGTTCTTTGCAGCATGATAGTTGCGCTTGAACAGATTATCTTCACAACACCATAACAGAGAGGATGGGTCGGCATTAGCAGGCTGAGGTCCACGAATCATGCAGGGCTAGAAGCCTTGAGCAATAGCTTCGGACTTCGACTTGGGCTGAAGACCTTTGTATATTATATCTCCCCAGGGATCCTTTAAGGCATTCTTCTCAGCATATTCCTTGGTGACGAATCTGTACTAGAACCATTCCTCTGCCCAATGTCTTCGAATCCATTGGATTCGGTTCTTGCGTTCTCCATAGGTTTCTTCTGGATCTGACTTGTATAACTCATAGAGATCCGGTGGCAGGTCCTTAGCAGTGTTTCCATGGTGTTGTCTGCCGCCCTTCCTAACCGATTTTTGAGTTGTCATGAAGTTTAGACTGAAAGGCTTCAACACTGGCGAAGTCTTTCATCTACTGGTCAGACAGGAACTGGTTTCAGGAGAATTTATGTGATGCTGTAAGAACTTTGCAAATGAATGCAGACTATGAGAACCAAGGGATTCTCCCACGGACATGTACATGTGACAACATTAGAGATGCGAGGGAAGGGGAAGAGGTCATATGCATTCTCAGAAGATTTTGAAGATAAATCAGTTTAGAAGACATTGACCTCATAGTGCAAAGACATTCACTCATATGTAGAGAGTTGGTTCCAGATTTGTACGAATCCACGAATAAGTACAAGTGAGGAATCTAACTACTTTGTGAAGCATAAGTGAACATACTAGGCATGCTATGAGATGTAGAATGAGATAGATCCAACTTGTAGGAACAGAAACCACTTGTGGTTGAAAAGGATGAATCTATCGGATCAAAAAGACTGTAAAAAGAGGTTTTATTTACCACACGAGGAACTGCTAGATGGAGTGGGAGAGGAGGCCGAGCAGTTCGATCTTCCGTGCCCTAACTTGGCGACGGAGGAGCTGCCGCGACCTCACCGACGCCGTCCTCACGCCGGCCGCGGACATCGTCTTCTCCGCCGTCGCCGGCGTCGTCGAGGGCTAGCGGTGGTGCTAGGGTTTGTGCGAGAGTGGAAGAAGAGATAATGACTGGGGTGAGGCATGTATTTATAGGGATAGGGATGGCACAGTGTTATTACACAGGTGCCCCTGGCGGTTCACATCTGAAGGACACGTGGCGATCATGCAACACCTTGGAGGTTGTTCCATGTTCCCACGCACGCCTGGATTGTCGGGTGGTCGTTCCCACTTCTTCGGGTTTCAGGTAAGAAGGATTGAGCATTGAAAACAGATTAATGTTTGTCTCTGTGTCTTCTGCTGACAAGGACGCAGCGAAGACATTCGTCGGTTTCAATAGAATGCATATGATTTGGATAGATAGACTTAAGACGGGAGCATAGAAAGGTCAGGGTCCGATAACATTCACTTAGTTCAAAAGATTCAACTGGAAGACATAGCTATAAGTGATTGTTGTAGAGGACAGAAACCAAATCAGTACATTGAAGATAAACATGAAGCCATGTTAATAATGAAGACAAACAAAATGCAAAGACTTTGCAAATGTAACGCCAACAGAAGGTATTGCAAACAAAAATTTGATGGTGGCATTACCCACCGTATAGGAAATATTAGACCCAAACACGACGCACAATTATCATGGCGCTCCGAAGTCAAATTCCGCGTTAATGTATTCACACTTAGAGTGTAAGTCTTCATTTGTTGAAGATATACGTTGCTTCGTGTGTTTGCACATCTAAGTCATCAACATGCATAAGTGTTAGGATGTGTGCATGATCATAGGACATTTGAGGATTCCAAGATATTTAGCTCACACCGCAACTTGCAAAACCTTTTCTCATCCAAGGGCTTTGTGAAGATATCTGCTAGTTGCTCTTCAGTGTTGATGTGAATGATATCAATATCTTCCTTCATGACATGATCTCTGAGAAAGTGATGACGGATCTGAATGTGCTTTGTCTTCGAGTGCTAAACTGGGTTGTTGGCGATCTTGATGGCGCTTTCATTGTCGCAGTAGAGTGGCACTTGCTTCAGATGAATGCCATAGTCTTTGAGTGTTTGCTTCATCCATAGAAGTTGAGCAGCAAGATCCAGCAGCAATGTATTCAGATTCAGTAGTGGAGAGAGATACACAGTTCTGCTTCTTTGAGACCAACACACAAGTGATCATCCCAGGAAGTGACATGTGCCTGATGTAGACTTGCGATCCACCTTGTCACCAGCATAATCAGCATCCGGGAATCCAACTAGATCAAACTCTGAGCCCTCTGGATACCATAATCCTAGTGTTGGGGTGTGAGCCAAATATCGAAGAATTCGCTTCACAGCTAAGTGATGCAATTCCTTTGGTGCCTCTTGGAATCGGGCACACATGCAAACACTACGCATGATATCTGGCCTAGATGCACATAAATAAAGCAAAGAACCAATCATGGAGCGGTATACCTTTTGATCGAACTCTTTACCATTGGCGTCAGAGTCTAGATGACTCTTGGTAGACATTGGCGTCGTGTAACCTTTGCAGTCTTGCATTCTAAACTTCTTCAGGCAATCCTTGAGGTATTTCTCTTGAGATATGAAGATGTCGTTGCGTTGCTGTCGTATTTGAAGACCAAGGCAGAACTTCAGCTCACCCATCATGGACATCTGATATTGCTCTTGCATCATGTATCCAAACTCATCACTGTATTTCTGATTAGTGCAGCCGAAGATAATGTCATCCACATATATTTGGCACACAAACAATTCACCATCATATGTCTTCGTGAAGAGCGTGGGATCCAAGGAACCTGGTTTGAAACCTTTGCTCTTCAGGAAGTCCTTGAGTGTGTCATACCAAGCACAAGGGGCTTGTTTGAGGCCATACAGTGCCTTGTTGAGCTTGTAAACCATGTCAGGATGTTTTGGATCTTCAAAGCCAGGCGGTTGTGCAACATACACTTCTTCTTCAATCTTGCCATTGAGAAAGGCACTCTTCACATCCATTTGATACAGAAGAATGTTATGATGATTTGCATAGGCCAGCAGTATGCGTATAGCTTCAAGCCTAGCCATAGGAGCAAATGTTTCATCGAAGTTGATTCCTTCAACTTGAGTGTATCCTTGAGCAACGAGACGAGCCTTGTTTCTGACAACTTGACCATGCTCATCTTGCTTGGTGCGATATATCCATTTAGTGCCTATGATATTGTGCTTACGAGGATCAGGACACTTGACCAGTTCCCATACATTATTCAGCTCAAACTGTTGAAGCTCTTCTTGCATAGCTTGAATCCATTCAGGTTCCATGAAGGCTTCATCAACTTTCTTAGGTTCAGATATTGAGACGAATGCGAAGTGTCCATATAAATTTGCTAGTTGTGTTGCCCTTGAACGAGTGAGTGGACCAGGTGCATTGATGCTATCAATTATTTTCTTAATCTGTACTTCATTTGCAACACGAGGATGAACAGGACAAAGATTTTGCTCTTGCCGATCATTGTCATCGTTAGAAGGATTGTCTTCAGGCCGAGTATTGTCTTCAGGTTGATCAGGTGCAGAGAGGATGAGTTCCTCTTCGAGCTGTGCTTCAGACGGTATGATTTCTCCAGTTCCCATAAGCTTGATGGAGTCACTGGATGGAACTTCATCTAGCACATCTGGCAGGTGCTCTCTTTGCGAGCCGTTAGTCTCATCGAACTGCACATCCACAGTTTCAACCACTTTATAGTGAAAGAGGTTGAAGACTCTGTAGGAGTGTGAATCCTTTTCGTATCCAAGCATAAAACCTTCATGTGCTTTCGGTGCAAATTTTGAAGTATGATGTGGATCGTTGATCCAGCACCTGGCACCAAATACTCTGAAGTAACTGACATTTGGCTTCTTACCAGTGAGGAGCTCATATGATGTTTTGTTCAGAAGCTTGTGAAGATAAACACGGTTGATGACATGGCATGCAGTATCAATGGCTTCAGGCCAGAACTTTCTTGGAGTCTTGTATTCATCGAGCATCGTCCGGGCCATCTCAGTGAGTGTTCTGTTCTTGCGTTCCATGATGCCATTCTGCTGCGGCGTGTACATAGCTGAGAACTCATGAGTGATGCCCAAAGTATCAAGATAAGTGTCAAGGCCGGTGTTCTTGAATTTAGTGCCATTGTAACTTCTGATGTGCTTGATCTTGACGCCATAGTTGTTCATGGCTCGATTGGCGAAGCGTCTGAAGACATCCTGCACTTTAGTCTTGTAGAGGATTATATGCACCCATGTATATGTTGAATAATCATCAACAATGACGAAGCCATAGAGACAAGCAGTAGTAGTAAGAGTTGAGTAGTGAGTGGGACCGAAGAGGTCCATGTGTTGCAGTTCGAAGGGTTGAGTCTTTGTCATGATTGTCTTCGAGGGATGCTTGGCCCTCGTTATCTTTCCAGCTTCGCAGGCACCGCATAAGTGATCCTTCTTGAACTTGACGCCCTCGATGCCTATGACGTGCTTCTTCTTTGCAAGAGTATGCAAGTTCCTCATGCCAGCATGCCCTAGCCTCCGATGCCAGAGCCAGCATTCTGAAGCTTTTGCAAGAAGACATACTGCAAGTTGTGGTCCTGTTGAGAAATCTACCATGTACAAATCATCTTTCCGATACCCTTCAAAGAATAGAGACTTGTCAGATTCCATTAGAACAAGACTATTTTCCAAACATCACAATCATATTCAAATCGCAAAGCATTGAGACAGACATTGAGTTGAAACCAAGGGATTCAACAAGCATCACTTTATCCATGTGTTGATCCCTTTTTGAGATTGCAACTCTACCTAGACCCAATACCTTGCTTTTACCAGTATCAGCAAATGTGATGTGACTCTTGTCAGATGGACGTAAGGTTGAGTCCATGAGAAGACTTCGCTTGCCAGTCATGTGATTAGTACATCCACTATCAATAATCCATTCTGAAGCAGCTGGTGTCATACCCTACAGTGCAGTTAGGGGGATAGGCTTCACGAAGAGAATTGTGAAGCATAAACATTTGACGAGCAAGTGGATTATGAAAGCTTAGATCGAGGTTAGGACTGATAGGGCAAGTAGCAAGCGACTCAGGAACAAAATACATAATAAGACCATTTGGGCATTTGATCTTGCGCCCTACAAGATGTTTAAGGTCCCCAGCAATAGCTTCAGACGCATTTGATTTTCGGCTGGAGACCCTTCCCTGCAAAAGAGAGTTAAGCTTTCTTAGCCACCCACATCTTCAAGGGTGGCTTCGAAGCAATGAGTCTAAGTGCAGCATCTGAGAACTTTGGCTTTGGAGCCCTAGCAAATAGTCTTGCAGGTGGACAATAGTACTCATAAGAATAAGCAGAGTAGTTCTTGGTCTTATGAACATGGCGGTTTGATGAAACGCGCTCATATTCATAGGCCTGAGTATGGTTTCCCTGCAAAACATTTGCGTTAGTGCGACTCAGGTGAGTCCTCTGTCTGTATGAAGCCTTTGGACCATATGAAGCCCGTGGTCTGGGGTTTGTCTTCTTCACTTGTGGTGTCATGACGACATACACAGGAAGATTTTCCAGAACTTTTTCGGCACCCAGACTTTCTTCATAGGTGGCCCATTCCTGCAGTTAGTACCAATATACCTGGCAAACACTTCACCATTCTGATTCTTAAACAGTTTATAGTTTGCATCAAAGGATTCATCAATAACAATGGGATTAGCACAAGTGAAGCCAGATAGGGTGGATGGATCCACTGAAGGTTCCTTTGCAGCAACCCATGTGGTTTTGGGGTACTGCTCAGGTTTCCAGTAAGAGCCATCAGCATTCATTTTCCTTTCGAACCCAACACCCTCTTTCCTAGGGTTTCGGTTCAGGATCTGCCTTTTGAGGACATCACATAGTGTCTGATGCCCTTTGAGACTTTTGTACATCCCTGTTTCAAGCAATGTCTTCAACCTAGCATTTTCATCAGCAATAGAAGTGGCATCCTCAGCAGAGGGGTTAGTTACCACATCAACAGTTGAAGATATTGCAACAGTAGCAGCAGTAGAACATCAGCAACAGAAGTAGGTTATCACGCTCAATGCATTTAAGACATGGTGGTTCAAATCCTTCCTGAGCGGAACTGATCTGTTTGGCGCGAAGTGACTCGTTTTCCTTTTGAAGATCTTCATGAGCCGCTCTCAATTTCTCAAGATCTTGCTTCCTTTGAAGATAATCACAGAGGAAAGCTTTTCATGAGTTGTTGAGAGCGTTTCATGACGACTTTCAAGTTCCTCATACATAACATGAAGATTTTTTATGTCTTCAATTAAGGACTGAGATCGAGCCATTTCAGTGTCTAACAGGTCATCGCTTTTGTCTAACAGTTTTTGAATATGCTCCATAGCTTTCTGTTGTTCAGTTGCAATTTTAGCAAGTGTTTTGTAGCTGGGTTTGAAACCACAATCAGAGTCATCTTCATTGGATGTTTGATAGTGAGTAGTGCGTGAGTTTACCTTGGCACCGCGTGCCATGAAGCAGTAGGTGGGAGCGGAGTTATCCTTGTCATTAGCATCAGCGTCGGTGATGAAGTCATTGTCTTTAGTGTTGAAGATGGACTTGGCAACGTAGGCTGTAGCCAGACTTGCAACGCCAGAGTCGGACTCATCCTCAGACTCCACCTCCGCCTCCTCAGAAGCAGACTCCTCCTCTAATCCATTTCCTTGCCAACAAACGCACGAGCCTTGCCAGATGAGCTCTTCTTGTGTGATGAAGACTTTGATGGAGACTTGGAAGAAGTCTTTGAGTATTTCTTCTTCTTCTTGTCGTCAGAATCATATTCCTTGCTCTTCTTCTTGTTGATGTTCTCATTGTCCCACTGCGGACACTCAGAGATGTAGTGACTAGGTTTCTTGCACTTGTGGCATGTTCTCTTCTTACAGTCATGAGCAGAAGCTTCATCATTCCTTGAGCTGGATCGTGAGGACTTTCTGAAGCCTTTCTTCTTCGTGAATTTCTGGAACTTATTCACAAGCATAGCAAGCTCCTTTCCAATGTCTTTAGGATCATCAGAACTGCAATCAGATTCTTCTTCAGATGAGGAAACAGCTTTTTCCTTCAAAGCACGAGTTGGCCCATAGTTGGGACCGTAGATGTCTCTTTTCTCAGAAAGCTAAAACTCATGTGTGTTGAGCCTTTCAAGTATGTCAGACGGATCGAGTGTCTTGAAGTCAGGGCATTCTTGAATCATCAGGGCTAGGGTGTCAAACGAGCTGTCAAGTGATATCAGGAGTGTCTTGACGACTTCATGCTTGGTGATCTCAGTAGCGCTGAGAGCTTGAAGCTCATTTGTGATGTCAGTGAGTCGATCAAATGTGAGCTGAACATTCTCATTGTCGTTTCTCTTGAACCGGTTGAAGAGGTTGCGAAGGACACTGATTCTTTGATCTCTCTGGGTTGAGACGCCTTCATTTACCTTGGATAGCCAGTCCCAGACTAGCTTGGATGTTTCCAGAGCACTCACACGGCCATACTGTCCTTTAGTCAGATGACCACAGATGATGTTCTTGGCAGTGGAATCCAGATGAACGAACTTCTTGACATCAGCAGCGGTGACACCTTCACCAGCCTTGGGGACGCCATTCTTGACGACATACCAGAGGTCGACATCAATGGCTTCCAGATGCATGCGCATCTTATTCTTCCAGTAGGGATATTCAGTTCCATCAAAGACTGGGCACACAGCGGAGACTTTGATTATCCCTGCAGTCGACATAGCTAAAACTCCAGGTGGTTAAACCGAATCACACAGAACAAGGGAGTACCTTGCTCTGATACCAATTGAAAGTGCTAGTGATCGACTAGAGGGGGGTGAATAGGTGATTTTTATGAAAGTCTTCAAAACATGGAAGTTTCGAAGACAAACGATAGAAATAAACCTATTACCATGCAGCGGAAGGTAGACTACACTAAGCAAGCCATAGTTAAGTATTCATTGAAATGAAAGCACAAAGACTAATAGCAGCTAGGCAGTATAGATCAGGATGGAAGATAGTATGAAGCCAATCAGAACAAGCAGTCACACAGTGAAGACAAATAGATAATGCAAACATGCAATGACTTCACAAGGACCAATCTGCAAATAAAGAGATGGGAAGGATAGAACCAGTGGCTCATTGAAGACAATGATTTGTTAGACCAGTTCTAGTTGTTGTGACAACTGTACGTCTGGTTAGGGAGGCTAAGATTCAACTCAGAAGACCGCGTCTTCACCTTATTCGCCTTGAGCTAAGGACACCCAGTCCTCGCCCAATTACTCTGGTAAGTCTTCAAGGTAGACTTCCAAACCTTCACAGACTTCGTTCACCGGCGATCCACAATGACTCTTGGATGCTAAGAACGCGACGCCTAACCAGCTGGAGGATTCATAGTCCTCAAGTGTAATAAGTCTTCAGATCACACAGACAGGACGACTTCAATGATGCCTAACACTCTTAGCTCTGGATGTTTAGGGCTTTATCCTCAGAAGGATTTCTCTCTCAAAGGCTTCGAGGTGGGTTGCTCTCAAACGACAAAAGCCGTGCACTAACTCTGAGCAGCCAACCAATTTATGGTGTAGGGGGTGGGATATTTATAGCCACTAGGCAACCCGACCTAATTTGTCCGAAATGACCCTGGGTCACTAAGGAACTGACACGTGTTCCAACTGTCAGATTTCAAACACACACGGCAACTTTACTTGAGCTACAAGCAAAGCTGACTTATCCAGCTCTGGATACGATTTGCTCTCATTGTCTTCGCTCGAAGACATAGGATTTTGGTTAAGCATCACTTCAGTCATTCTGACTGGTTCACTTGGACCCTACTTAACAGTACGGTGGTTCCTATCACTATAAAAAAAAGACACATCTGTGACATTTTGGGCCGAACGGAATTTTTTTCTGTCATACATATGACACTTCTATGAGGATAATTGTGAGAAAACCCGGTATCATCATAGATGTGGTGGGATCCTACTTCTATGACAAAAAATCATGACAGAAAATGGGCTTTTCGTCATGGGCGGGCCGGAGACGCAGCTGCATGACATTCTTTGGGCCGTCCATGACGGAAAAAACCGTGGTAGAAGCGAGGGGGAGGAAAATTTTGCGGAGTTCCCGGTTACGGTGGGAGGTCAGGGGCCGAGCGATGCGTGTTTCTCTCATACACGTACGCGCGTGTGTGCAAGGCTTTGGCTCTAACTGAACCCGAGTGATTGCACTACAGGCTACGCGTTACAGAACCCGAGCGATCGATCGATGGCTGTTAACTGAACCCGATCGAGCGATTCCTTCGCTACTGCTGCTAACTGAAGCGAATCGATGCTGCCTCTGGATGAACAGTGAGCGTTGGGGGAGGGGGGTTGGATGAACAGTTCCCGGTGGGGGTGGATGAACAGGACCCCGTGGTGTTGCCTCTGGATGAACAGGACCCCGATCGATCGAGCCGGTTCGGGCTGTATGAATAGGACCCCGTGGAGGGCTGGATGAACAGTAGATGGTGGAGGGTAGGATGAACAGTAGCCCGTGGAGGGGTGGTTGAACAGGAGCCCGTGGAGAGGGCTGGTTGAACAGTAACCGGTGGAGTAGCGTGCGGTGGAGGCTGGATGAACAGGAGCCCGTGGATGAACAGTCGCAGGTGGAGGCTGGAGGAGGTCGACGGTGGATGAACAGTAGCTCGTGGAGGCTGGAGGGGGTCGACGGTGGAGATGAACAGTATCCCGTGGAGTCCCGTTTTGCGGTACGCCACACCCCTCCCGATGAACAGGACCCCCGTTTCGACCGTAGCGCTCCAACACAAGTCTGTTTCGTCTGTTTTGCGGTACGCCACACCCCTCCCGATCAACAGGACCCCCGTTTCAACCGTAGGAGGTCTATTTCCTCCATTTTGCGGTACGCCAGACCCCTCCCGATGAACAGGATCCCATTTCGAACGTGGCCGGTCGAACACAAGGCCGTTTCCTCCGTTCTGCGGTACGCCAGGCCTCGTTTCCATCGCCTGTTCCATCCAAGCCCTCCCGATGAACACGACGCATTCCGTTGCCTCCCCATGAACACGACGCATTCCGTTGCCTCCCCATGAACATGACGACGACGTTGTTTCAACGTTCCGACCCAGCCATGTACACGAGCCCTGGCCGTACGTATGCGCGAGTAGGCGTTCGAGACCCCGCCCGTATGTACACATACGTGGCCGTATTTTCTTTCTTGCACCCTGGCCATTGTACGTACGTGTACATGCTACGTGCGCGCCTCTACTACGACACATGCGCGCCTCTACATCGACCAGTATATATGTACGTACACGTTCGCGACCAGAATGACAACGCTACGTACGCTTCGACCAGGTGGGTCCCGACTGTTAGGCACTTCCTTGCGTGCGAAGATGTAGGTGGTGGGTCCCAGCAGTCAGGGGGGCAAATCGTTTTTTTTGCCCGGACGCACTTCCTTGCATGCGAAGGTGTAGCTGGTGGGTCCCAGCAGTCAGGGGGGAAATGTTTTTTTCACGAAATACGGTGGCTCGTCCGGTGGATCCCCGCTGTCAGGTGGAGGAATAATTATTTTGCGCGTAATAAGGAGCACTTCCTTGCTGCGGCCGTGGACCCAGCTGTCAGCGTCTCCACGCATAGTACTCTTCCGATGGAAGTCGGTCGTTGACCAAATTGACCACGCCGCGCCGAGAGCACCACGGCGGTGGACGACGGCGAGGCCTAGGAAGGGGACGACACGGAGCCGGGGAAGACGCGGCAGTGAATGCCCATGCGTAGAGGAGTATGAGGATTCACTGGTTCGGTACGGTGTGAGGTTGCCGTTGCCGCAGAATAACAGGGGGTGTGGGTGAGTAGAGGGATGGCCTGGCCAGCGGTAGGAGTAGTAGGGGGCGGTGAGGCCTCCGCCACATCGTAGCCAGCCACGGGAGGCAGGAGCACGAGGCACGACCGGCGCTGGTTTGGGAGGCTGGAGCAAGAAGACCAGAGGTTGAAGAAGCACTACGGCCGTTGGATGGACATCGTACGGTCACTGGAGCTAGAATCATGCATATTGACTAAGTGGACAAAGCCCTCCGTCCCCGTCAACTTAGTAGGCCCACAAGTCAGCCTCTCACCAATGTGGGTCCCAGCTAGCAGGGGGTATTCATTTTTTTGTGCGTAATAAGGAGGCACTTCCGGTGGGTCCAAGCTAACAGCAGGGGGAACATTTTTTTCGCGAAATACGGTGGCCCGTCGGGTGGGTCCCAGCAGTCAGGGGCATACGTTTTTTTTGTGATATACTGGTGGGCGTCCGGTGGGTCCCTACTGTGAGGTGGAGGAATAATTATTTTCCGCGTAATATGGTTGCACTTCCTTGCGGCTGCCGTGGTCCCAGCTGTCAGCCTCTCCACGTACAGTATTCTTCCGATGGAATTCGGTCGTTGACCACATTGACCACGCTGCGCCGACAGCACCACGGCGGTGGACGACAACGAGGCCTAGGAAGGGGACGACGTGGAGCCGGGGAAGACGCGGCAGTGGACGCCCACACGGAGAGGAGTACGAGGGTTCACTGGTTCGGCTGCGCTGCCGTCGCTGCAGAATAACAGGGGGTGTGGGTGAGTGGAGTGGAGGGATGGCCTGGCCAGCAGTGGGAGTAGTATGGGGGCGATGAGGCCTCCGCGGCAGCACAGCCGGCCACGGGAAGCAGGAGTAGGCGGCACGATCGGCGCTGCTTTGGGCGGCTGGAGCAAGAAGACCAGAGGTTGAAGAAGCACTACGGCCGTTGGATGGACATCGTACAGTCAGTCGAGCTAGAATCGTGCATATTGACTAAGTTGACAAAGGCCTTCGTCCCCGTCAACTTAGTAGGCCCACTATACTGGGTCCCAGCTAGCAGGGGGAGTATTCAATTTTTTTGTGCGTAATAAGGAGGCACTTCCTTGCGTGCGAAGATATAGCTGGTGGGTCCGAGCTGTCAGCGGCGGTAATGTTTTTTTCACGAAATACAGAGGCCGTTTCGGTGGGTCCCAGATGTCAGGTGGAGGAAATCATTATTTTGCGCGTAATAAGGAGGCATTTCCTTGCGTGCGGCCATGGACCCAGCTGTCAGCCTCTCCACGTACAGTCCACTTCAGATGCATGTCAGTCGTTGACCACGCTGACCACGCCACGCCGAGAGCACCAGGGCGGTGGACGACGACGAGGCCTAGGAAGGGAACGACACGGAGGCAGGGAAGACTCGGCCATTGTTTTTGTTTCCCACGCGGAGGGGAGTACGACTGTACGAGGGTTTACTAGTTCATCTACCGTCTCCAGAGAATAACAGCAGGTGCGGGTGAGTAGAGGGATGGCTAGGCCAGCGATGGGAGTACGGTGGGGCGGTGAGGCCTGCGCGGCAGCACAGCCGGCCGCGGGGAGGAGGGAGCAGGCAGTCCCGCCGGCGCTTGTTTGAGCGGCTGGAGCAGGAAGAGCAGAGATTGAACAAGCACGACGGTCGTTGGATGGACATCCAACAGTATACAGGCCATCTGTGGAAAGCCTCAAATCTGTGGAAAACAGCATACAACCCATCTGCCATTATTTCAAACAATTTACAGCCCATTTGCTAATTCTTACGGGTTTTTTTGGAGCCCATATTTTCTTTATGTTAGCATTACAGCCCATATTGTGGCCACGGTTAAAAAATTATACGAAATTTTGCATATGTCGGTGCGGTATGAACTGTTTTTAATCCCGAAATTTTGAGTCACATTCAGACTGATTTTAAAAATAAATGTATATCAATATAAAATCCAATAAATTGTCCACGCATAAAAATCAATGCAATTTAAAATATCGAAATAAAAAAGATATTTGAAAATAATTGCCGGTTTGATGTGTTTTAAAAATGTACATCCCATTTCTCATTACTGATAGGCCATTTTCTCGGCCAGCCAAATGAAGCTCTCCTCGTCTTGAAAGATTTGCAGCCCAACACGCCTGATAAAGCGACTTACTTGACAAATCACAAAAGAACTGGGCTAGCCATTTTCAGAAAGAAAAAAACTACTGGGCTGGTCTGTGGTAAACATAAAAGAAAAGGCTGTCTAGACAGGCCAGAGTGTCCCGCACAGCCCACTTGACACCCTGCTTCCGTCTCAAAAACAAATTAGATAAATGTCACTCCAATTATGGCGATTCATAAAAATGCCACTGCAATTTCCAAACTTTGAAAAATGCCACTGCAATTTTTGCAAACTTTGAAAAATGCCACTGCAATTTGCAAACTTTGAAAAGCGCCACTCCAGACTTTGAAAAATGCCACTAGAAATGGCATGAAATGGCATTTTTCAAAGTTTGGAAATTGCAGTGGCATTTCTCGGATACACCAGATTTGGAGTAGCATTTATCAATTTGACCCAAAACAAAAATAACTGGGCGAGCTGCTGGGTCCCTGGTGTCAGCCGCTCGTTGTGCAATTCTCTCGTTTATTGACTACGTTGACAATGGCATGGGACCCAGATGTCAGAAATCCACTTGGAGGAGCCATTCTTTTATTGGCTTGAAATAAGGAGGCACTTGCTTGCGTACTTCCATGACCTTGGCGGGTCCCTGCTGTCATCCTCTCCATGTACAATCATCTCCTAATGGTGTACGCGTCAACTTGCTAGGCCCACAAGTCAGCCTCTAAACCGTGGAGGACAAATACAACCCATTTAAAAAAATAACAGCCCATTCCATACGTTCAAACGGAAAGTTCAACATTCAGACCAAAGTAACAAGTCTGATCCACATATAGAGTACTGAACTTCCACGTTGACAACCATCATAGCCAAGTTAACTATCTACTCCCACTAACACTCTAGTAGCGTACAAGTACTAACTTACTCTTAGCTAACTAGACGATGTCGGCCGCCATCTGCTGTCCATGCTAAACACCGGCACCGGCGTCCTCCGCCTCGCCTCAGACTTGCCAGAGGTGCGATAGGGCGCGTTGCTCGCGTGCGTTGGCCCTTTCCATGCCGGCGTGGTCCACCGAAGCTTCGGCTTCCAAGCGGGAAACCCACTTGACGAGCTGGTAGTAAAAATCGGCGTCGCGAACGCGTGCGTGCCCGGCAGCCTCCAGGGCTATTTGCCGGGTGCCGGCCTCCACGTAGTCGGCCCAGTTGCGGGCGCTCTGCTCGCGACTTAGAGCGTCGGTGCACTGCTACTCCATGTCCCGCTGGCGGCGCAAATCGGTGATACGCTGCTCCTCCGCCAGGCAGTCGCGCTCCAACAACTCCTCGATCTCCGCATTGCCATCTAAGGACAGATAGAATGCCTCCTCCCTCCGTCTGCCTTTCGGTGAAAACCCGAACACTAGTTTCGGCGGTGACCACCTCCGGCGTCGCCTACCGCGGACGGGCGGGAGCATGGCGGACGTGGCGAGCGACGTCGGGCCGGTGGGGGCTTATGAGGATATGGCGAGTTGGGTCACGGTGGCACCTGAGAGGGCCGGGAAACAGTACTTATAGGCGGAAGGTAGCGCGACGGTCATCGGAATTCAATGCATAATGGCTTAGCGCGCCAGCTTGCCGCGGAAAACTAGAGAAACTGAAATTATGACTGTGCCGTCCCGTCCCGTCTGGGTTGCGCGCCAGCATGGCGGTCAAACGAGTGCACTCGAATCATCTCCCTCCTTGTCAATAATGATTCCACGGATTTAAAGCGTATCTTTTTTCGCATCAGTTAGCTGCCTTAATTACGGTCGGCTGCATGCAGACACTCAGAATCGCTCACAGGCAGTACGCGAAGCAGCATGCAACGAGTCGCAGCCGAGGGCACGCATGCAGCCACTTAAATCGCTGTAATTAATCAGGCTTAAACTTTTGCATGTCGTTAATTATTGCCATGCCTTGGTCTTGCTGCTTTGCTCACGGGACTAATAAATCCCGGACGGAGGGAGTACCTTGGTTGGTGAGAGGTTTGAATTAAGCCCTGCAAACCGGAAAGGAGGTACTCCCTCCGTTTTTATTTAGTTTGCATATTAGCTTTGGTCAAAGTCAAGCTTTACAAACTTTGACCAAGTTTATATACAAAAATATTAAGATATACAATAACAAATCAACAACAAAAATATTAAGATATACAATAACAGATCATATACAAATATGTAGCTCCAAAAGCAGAGATCTAGAAAAAACATCTGTTCTTCCTACTAACATGGATGCTTCTCTTGGCCAACATTCAGTACAGACTGAAAGACAAATTTGTTTGTGGAGTCTACATTTCCTCTTGCAAACGTAAGTGGTTTCACCAATAGCTGGAACCATGAGAATGAACCACACATGATGGAGGAACATCCACTGCAATATGATTTGGTCTTCTCTAGATCACACCGCGAGACTATTTTCGGAATACAAACTTTAACTTAGGAAAAATGATGCCCATTGTATAATCAGACCAAAGCAATGAAGCACCTAGTGTTGGCCAATAAATAGTACAGTACTACTTTTCTGTAGTCCATGAAGTGACTATCCAATCTTTCTGTGTCTATTTTCAAATGGCACTGCATGCAGTGACTATACTATTCTCTTGTGTAGTTCAACCAAAATTGTGGACACTTTGTTTGTTTGCCAAATAGCAACGGGCAGACATCTCTGTCTGCACAAATATCAAGAAGCTAGTAAACATATACCACACCTTGTATTTTCGGTTTAAACATGTCTCTTCCTCTTAGCATCTGTCATGTTCTGCACTGGACAATCTGATACAGTTATGTTTTGCCCTAGACAATTTCATACTGAATTGATTTGCTGGTTCAGAGCAGAAATATAGCGCCTATTCTTCATCAGACCAAGGATATCCATGTTCGCAATGATGGAAGAGGTGAAATCAATACAACCGAAATTGAGCATCCAATCATTTAATCCTGTCCTGCACCTCCAATGTAGGTCCACCCTGCCAATAAATTCACATGCAAACCACTAGTATTACTATCTACTAACAGTACAAAAAGAGTAGCAAGATAGTAGCAAACCATGTACCTTCGTAATGAATAGCTCATAGTGCCACCAATTGGATATAAAGGTTTGGAAAAAAACATGCTCCTAATGTTGAACCAGTTGGACTTTTTGTGCGGTTCCACTAAAATCGAGCATCCCTGTTTGCATAGATATTGAAAGTGTGATTACTCTAAAAGTGGCACTAGTTGAAGCATAGACTCACAAATATAAGCATTCCAATTTCATAATGGGAAAAGGTAGCAAGACTGTTTCTAACCACCTGTTTGAAGGAATAAATAAAGCAACATCGGCTGATGTCAGGAAGGCATACATAGTTTTTTCTGAAAAACTGAGCCATTCCTGACCTTTCCTCTTCTTTTAAGCAAATTTTGTGCAGTTCTACTAAAATAAAATGCCATCACCGCCTTGACAATTCAGTGACACTGTACAAAAGGAAATGACTTAACATTACATCATGATGTCAGGTATGTAGTCGACAGGCATTAGAGACAAACATACAGACCTCCTCCGATAACATAATGAACATTAATTTTAACAAAGGAGTGACTAGCTTTACCGGGATAATTTGAGTGAACTCTACACCCTTTGTTCCTTAATATAAGACGTTTTCGCGGTTCAATTTAAAGTACCCAAATGTCTAGTATTTAGAAAAACAGGTAGTAGTTTTCTTGAGCACATATCTGGGAAAGCTTGCCACACTTTATTTATGTCCATACGCTAATGCAACACCATTCGAATACTACAAATATACACTAATCCAGTGGTAGTGCAACAGTAGAGTATTTAGTTTATTACAGGGTACAATACAATGGTTTTACTGAATAGATTTCAATAAACTCTAGCACTGGAAGGTGTCTATAAGAATTAACAATACAAAATGTAAAGGTAACAAGTTTCAGCATTGGTATACTAGCTCTGCATGAGCATTAAACCAAATACAAAAGTCTGAAGGTAACTAGCATTATTAACTAATGATAGTATAAAAAAATGCAAACCATGTACCTCCAAGGTAAATATCATTTTGAACTCGGGGGGACCTTAAAAATTGCTATCCCAATCTTGATAATCGATCAAACATAAAAACTTGATCGAACGAATCAAGAAAATAGCTGGAGGAGGAGGTGCCCACTCTTGACCTTTCCTCTTGTCTTCATAATTGTCTGTGCATTTTAACCAAAATAAAATGACATCAGTGCCTTGGCATTTTGGTGACACTGTACAAAAAATTAACTTATCTCATGAAAGTGAGGTATGTAATCTATAAGCATTAACAGTGCAAAAATCTGAAGGTAGTAACAAGTTTCATCGTTGGTATACTGGCTGTGCAACAACATTAGAATGCCTTAGACTGCTGGCGTTGCTTAAATTTATCGGTGGCATTAGACTGAGAGCGGCATTAGTTAAATGTGGCATCACTTTAGCAGTAGCATTGCTTGACTTGACTGTTGGCCTTATACTAACAGCAAAAAGAAGTGGCAATAAGAGCATGGGAGGCCCATTCGGACAGTGGGTGCACCAGTACAATGTACCTCCACGGACGCAGCGTGGTGAGGGAGGTATGTGGATTACGTCCCATTTTTTCTCTCTTTAGCCACCTTTTTCCTATGCGAGGACAACAAACCGATCGACCTGGTCATTCTCTATTGCATTGTCATGCCTTTCTACCCTTCTTCAACCAAGAGACATGAGACTCGTTCCTTAGCTACTGATTTTCCCCTTTTCAACCTAGATGCGGGTTCGATGCTTACTCTCTTGGACAGTACAGTCTCCCTTCCTTTCCTTATTCAACCCAGACATGGATTAGTTTGCATGAAGTAGGGTTTCCTTTAATAGTGCAAATTATGGTTTTCGTCTGCGTGGCCAGCAGAGCAGAGGATAGCAAATTGGGAAGATGGTGGAGTGGAAAAAGATCCACATGCAACGACGTGGCAGATGGGGCAATAGAACAAGGTTATGGTTTGAAAAGAGGTAGCATACCTGAGGATCGGCGGGAAGTGGCTTCGCTCGTGGTCATCGTCCTCCGCACACACTACGGCAGCGAGCTTGGGGACGGAGGCCATTCCGCGCGGGTGCTAGGTCTGAGAGGACGGCCTTGTCGTCAGTGCATGACCTCGCTCGCTGACGATGAGTGCATCAACGTTGCACGTCCTTTTCTTCCCCGGCGAATCTGTGACCACCGGTGAGGAGGGAGAGAGGGGCCGTCTTTTTTAGATCTGGAGAGAGGATGGTAGTGTGAGAAGCAAGTGGGCAGCCCTTAGCAAGAAAGCCCTTAGCAGCCTGTATATCTTTTTTATACTACTAGTACTGGAGGTGGAGTAGTGGTAGAGTAGTTTATATTTTTCTCTGCGTACAGTACCAGTTAGTCGTGCTTCAAAACTGATCGGCACGCCATTAAAAAAATAAAGGTTGATAACTAATGCGGAACCTTGGGCCAACGCGGCCAGATCGCATTTTGCACGAGAAATTACACACCATGTTTCGTTGACATGTGGTCCCGTTCCAACATATCAGTGAGACGATGGCGAGTAGTAGGAGTATTTCCAAACGGACGTGTAGTCTAGGGCGCCTCTTCGTGAACCGTGGCAAACTCGCAACTGTCCACCGACTCTTTGCCTTTCCCTCTTGATTTGGAACTGCTATCGCACGCTCTTCCTCTCCCTCCTCCATTTTCCTTCAGCCCTTCACCCTTTCTTCTGCCATTGTTCGATCGTCTTCTCCATGGAGGGAACATGCCGGAAACGACCCCGTTATTCTTGCCCCGATCTGAAAGATGACGTGGTGGAGGAACTCATTGATCGGTGCGACGTCATCACCTCGGCTAGCATGGCAGGTTTGTTCAAGCCCATTCTTGACTCAACTAATAACATCATTACAAAGAACCCAAGAGTTAAGAGCGGTTTGATCTCCCCTATCTTCTTCGCCGTGACCCTGATGATGACTGGCGCCGGCACGACGGAGGCCTCGCCTTGTGCAAGTTGATGCCGCTTGATAGTGATACGTATGATGTTAAGATGCCGTCGCTTGAGGGAAAGGCTTGGGCGGGCGCAAATGGAGATTGGGTTGTTTACATTGGGTCCAACTACGAGTGGGAACTTGTGAATGTGTACACTCGTCACCGGGTTCCACTTCCAAAAATCTCAGCACACTGCCCAGAGGTTGAGCACACCGGTAATGTACGCACGTTCAAATACGATCATGGTGACTGTATTCTACGGAAGATAGCAATTTGTCGAGTTCCCAACCGCTCTTGGAATTATAGTGACTATGATGTTGTTGCTATCTTCGACAAGCTTGTCGCCTTCCTTGATGGTTTCACTCGATGGATATTGCTCAAAAATCAGTTTATGTACACGGATGAGTACTGTGATGCAATTCAATATGAGCGCCTTGTGTTTGCTGCCACCACTCGTGGCACTGTTTTTGCATGGCATCCTCATAGTTTCGGTACGTTTGTCTTCCATTGTAATTATAATTGTTTCATCCACATGCATGCGGGTTAGCAAGTTTCCCTTTACTAACTAACCTTCTTCTTGTGTTTCCAAGGTCCTGTGAACATCCCACCACCTATACCTAAAAAATTTTATAACCAAGGGGGAGATGACGATGGTGATGATCACGAGCATGAGGACGAGCAGCGCCCATATACTCTGTGGCGCCTGGCAACTAATTCCGATGGATCACCTCTTCTTGTGTGTATACAGCCCACTAATGATGTTACTGGTAAGGAAGCAGGTGTCTCCCTTGGCCGCACTCTCCGGACCTATTCCAACACCCGTTGCATGGTATTCGGGATGGATACTAGTGTGCTAGCGCCAACTCCTTCTCCCTGGTACAGAATTGTTAGTCTTGGATAAAACTCGCTCTTCCTTGGACAAAACTACCCGATGATGGTGAAAGGCGATCCAACTGTTGTTGACACATTTATGAGAAGCAACTGTGTCTATACCTCGGACATTTGTGTGGTTCCCTACCCTGGTAGGGATATAGTAGGCCGCTTTAGCCTGGATGATCAGTCCTGCGTTGGTTTCCAGATCGACAATCGATGGCCCATCCCAGAGAATCACTTGTGGTTCAAAGCAAGCGTTTCCAACGCCGAGGAATGGTTGAGTTGAAGTTCATTTCATTGCTTGTTATTTGTTGTGTCGTGAAAACTTTAGTCTTTATAATGTATCCTCGTTGTCGATGTGGGTTGATGACCTGTTGTATGTAATAAAATGATATGCGTGTGATAAACTTACTAAATTTACGAATGGCTTTCGAGTCGCTTCTCTGAGTGAGTGGTGCGACGAGGCAAAAAAATATTTTCCGAATACATAATTGTACGTGCATTGCAACAGGTTATCGGATAAGGCCAATCAACAATAGTAGTACACTATTTGTACTAGCTTCAGATGCTTCGCGCGTCAGGCGGGTGTTTTTACTGTAGCCATATGTTAATGTGTTCGCTGTACGTAACCAGCACCTCGAATCCTCGATACTAGTAATATATAGTAGGAGTAAGTAGTAGGGAGTAGTAGGGTGGCATGGGCCAGAACAAGCATTCACGTCTAGGAGTACGGCACACGCCACCACCACGACATCCATCTGACACCATATTATTTCTTGGAGTCCGTGCTAGAGCAATCTCTTCAACCTCGTCGTTTCTCTAACTTCAGCCATCGCGCAACGGGCGAGGTGGGGGTTTGCCGATAGTCGGTTTCCTTAACTACGGTCCCACTTGTAAGGCCAACTCCAACGCACGACCCCAAACGCACCTCCGTTTTGCACGGACTCCAACGATAATTTTGACTAGAAAAGCAAGACCAAAGAAAACAAGAACCACAAGAATACATTTTACTACTCCTGTAAGTTGGATTAGTGCCTTCTCGATGCATTCATTGTTGATCTGCGGAGGCTCGATCTTGCGTCTGCGCTAGCTAAAAGTGATAGAACATCTACTAAATTGCGCTCTATCAATATATGGATGTGTTCTTCTTCCCAATACAAAAACTTGCATCCATTCTACTCCCTCCGTTGCACAATACATGCCTTCTATTTTTCAAAATATATATGTATCTAGACATGTCTTAGTATATAGGTACATCCATTTTTGGACAAATGGAAGTCAAGTATTTTGGAATGGAGGGAGTACACAATAAATTTTTTAAGTTAGCACAACTAGTCTAATCCGAGAGCAGAACCGAAGATTTGGTCGGGTTCTTCCTCCTTTTGCCGACACGTGGGACATCTAGCATCCAGGTCATGTCATGAAAGAAAATAGAGTGGTAGTTGAAGCCACGAGATGTGCATCTTGGGTTAAACTGTAAATAGAATCTTACTACTCTTGAGTAACTCCAAAAGCGGCCACCGAAGATCTTTATTGGATTTGTTTTTCATCACCAGCACGTCGAGGTGAAAGATGTGCAAGTTCAGTGGGTCCTCTTGCGTTTTCACTGACATGTGGGGCCGCATGTGAGCAAACAGACGATGGGCTCCGCGCGTCCGCTGGCTGGCAGAGAAGAGAGATAGAGGAGGGCTGAGCATGGACTGCAGGAAATTTGTTCTACGTACCTCGATATAGGCTCGATATAGTGGGGTGGCATGGGCCATAACTTAGTAGCATTCACATCTAGCAGTACGGCACACGCCACCCACACGAGTCCCATCCGTCACCAATTTTCTTGGAGTCCGTGCTACCGCCATCTCTTCTCCCTCCTATTTTCTCAGCCATCGCACGGTGGGCGGGGTGGGGGTTTGCCGATAGTCGGTTTGCTCTACTGCGGTCCCACTTGTAAGTGAAAATGCAACACAGCACGCATTCCCGCTTGAGCGGCATGCCGGACCAACCGTGTGGGGGTGCGACGTGAACACGGCAGGCTTTTCCTTTTGAACTCGTAACTTGTAAAATTTGGTTCTGCTCCATGGCGCGACCGATAGATAGAAAATAACGATTTTGCCTAGAGTATTGAGAAGTTTGGTTCTGGCGCCGTTCATGCATGGAGTACGTACGAAAATTATGAAGTTGATGCGAAAGGTAAGATAATTACTGTAGTATCATATACTCCTACATGGATTTGACAGAAAGATAAAAATACATACGGATCCATCAACGTTCAACGACATCCTCACGCCCTAGTGCGCCGGGTCACCAACCGACGTGTGAGGAGCAGCGGCGTTGGCGGCGAGCTCAACGTGCTTCTGAACAGTGCCGTCCAAGGTTGCCCTGCGCTCCAAGAAGGCCAGCGTCCTATCGTCCTCCTCTTGCATGTAGTAGTCCTTGTGGACGATTTGCGCGTAGACGTGGGTGATTATGTCGATGGTGTCTTGCTGCGCCAGGCGCTGCGTGGCGAGCGCGACCTCGAGGTGGAAATTCTCCGGCGGACGGCAGGCAGTCGCAGGGCCACCAGTGCGTCGAAGTGGTTGTTACCATAGTGGCCGTTGAGGGTGGTGGGCATCGCAGAGCCTGGGCACGTCGGCTGGAGGCTGACGTCAAAGTCGTCCGCAAGCTTCTTGACGACGGTGAACTTGTCGAGGAAACCGACGAGGACCTCGTCGAACAAGGAGACGAAGCTGTCGTCCAAGCGGCCCCTCACCCTGGCGGCCTCAAGCAATACTACCTGGAGACGTTCCTCGGTGCCGGTGGATGTGTTAGTACTCCTAAATCCAGATGGTGGTGCTACTAGTACTAGTAGTAGTACTACCAATGTAGTAGTAGGAGTACTAGCACTGTACTACCCGTTGGTCAAATTATTACGTGCTACTCCTCACAGTGAAGTGACAAGACCCTCCGCCGGAGATGACACCTGAGTATAGGTGCCGTGTTCGACATACCATAGTCAGCCTCACCGTCTGCAGTCACTATCATCATGGCTGTAGAGCTACCCTGCTTACAACTAGCCCTGTTCGACATAATTTCCCATGCGTAGATGCCCGTGCATTGCACGGAACACCAAGATTGGGGGTGGACGGCTCCGGCAGCGGACATCGCGCCAGATTTTTCCACGGCCTTCTACTCCTAGATGTGTACACGTGTGCTGGTGTGTGTTGTGTGCTGGGTGTGCGCGAGTGCGTCCTTCTGTGCATGCCGCCGCGCAGTAGTGAATTGTGCGCGAGTGCATCCTTCGCGCGCAAGAAGTTTGTCCTCAATGCGCCCTCAATTTACTAGCGTGCGGGGTGCTACCCCAAGTGGTTTCAACTTTGTTTACTTCACCGCGTGTCAGATGGGCCTCTAGTTTACTTATTTTCACCCACTGCCACATGGGCCAGCACACGAAGATACAGAACACGAGCTGACAAGGCAGCATGTGGATTGGTTGACCGGTCAACTAAACAATATACGGAGCTATACACTGACACAGTGAGCGTATAATCCGTCGGTATAGAGAGTTCGAGTGAGAGGGGAGGCCCGTGAGAGATAGCAGAGAGAGAGAGAAAGAGCTACTCCCTCCGTTCGATAATGTAGTTCCAACATTTTTTAAGTCAAACTTTTGAAACTTTGACCAAGTTTATAAAGAAATTACTTATATCTACAATATCAAAGATAAATTATAGCATGAAGTAAGTACATGTTGTGATGAATCTAATGATCTTTCCAGATGTAAATGTTTTTGTCCACATATACCTGGTCAAACGTTTCTGAGGTTTGACTTTTCAAAACATCCATATGCTTATGGACGTGACAGAGTCCCTAACAAGAGAGAGAGAGAGAGAGAGAGAGTGAGAGTGAGTGAAAAAAGTGTGTGTGCGTGTGTGAAAGAGACATGGACAACACACGATAAAAGTAGAGAAAAAGTGTGTGTGTCTTATGCAAACATATCACACATGCATCTTCGACAACGGAGGCAAGGTGAGGAGATAGTGTGTGGTTGTTTGGAACCAAGAGAGCAAGACCCCTAAGCTAGCACGTGGCCAAGAGGGGTCTGACAAACAAGGGAGAGAGGTCAAGAGAGACGTACGGAGAAAATGCAGACATGGGGAGGAGAGAGTGTATGTTTTTCATAGAGAGATCCCCTGGAGATCGTGATGGGACTACATGGGTGGGAGATCGAGTGACAAGGTGTGTGCGCGATAGAAGATGCCCCAAGAGATATCGAGATAGACGTATGGATGGAAGGAGACAATACATGTGTTCCTGTTGGCTAGTAAGAGATAATCATACTTAGGAGGGGGGAGTGCTTGCGCCTATGATGGATTGAGGGATTATGGTACTTTGGGGGGTGCGTGTCACATGGAGAGAGAACAAGGGCGTTGAGTGTTGGATGGGTCTATATGTATAGCGCGAGCGAGACATGTGTATGTGTGAACCAAGGAGATATAAGGCCAGTTTGGCTTGCGTCCTAAGCATCTTTTGCCTGGCCTGGGGTTGTGGCTGGATTTCATGCACGCTTGTTTGGTTGCTACCCTGTGAAAAAGAAAGCCCGCCTGGCCTGGGTTCCCTTGCACTTTAATTAGCCTGGCTGAACTCCAGACACTGCAAGTAGTCTGGCCCAGGCGACCGATTTCGAATGCTTGGTCGTGCCTGGTCGTGTGGCCATGAGGCTAATAGCAACATGGATGGATATTAGCATTAAATAATTGATGCATGGATTGATTGATGGGACGTTGATGCTTTGCTTGGCCCAAGCATGAACCAAACGCTTCAGCACCACACAAGCCTGGCCAGGCAGAAATATTTTACATCTCACGTCCACACCAGGCAGTACCGGCCATCAAGGCATGAGGGTCAGGTCACGAACCAAACTGACCAATAAAGTTTGAGAGAGATTGAGGAGCCCCGATAAGGCTGAGTGGTGCGTCAGATAGCTGAGAGGGGGAAAGAGATATTCCATCCGCTCGATAATGCAGTGCATGTAATTTTTTTAGAAGTCAAACTTTGGAAACTTTGATCAGGTTTACGCAAATGTTATTTATATCTACAATACCAAAGATACATCATACAAAACTACATCTCGTGGTGAATCTAATGGCATATGTTTGCCGTACTAGATGTAATTCTTTTTCTCCACGTACATGGTCAAACTTTGTGATGTTTGACTTTTTAATAAATCTATATGCTATGGACCGAGGAGAGTGCCTCGGTCGAGACAGATCAAGTGCGTGTGAAGGAGAATGAGTAAGTGTGCAAAAAGAGTATGTGTGTGAAAGAGAAAGTGACAAAAAACGATAAGTTAGAGAGAGAGAGTGTGTTTTTTTGTTTCTTATGCGAACATATCACGCATGCATCTCCGAGATGGAAAAGCGAGGCGAGGAGATACATGAAGATAGCTAGTGTGTGATTGTTTGCAACGGAGAGAGACACCCATGTAGCACATGTCCAATAGAGGTGTGGCCAACAAGGAACAAAGGTCGAGAGGGACACATGGATGGCATGGACGCATGAGGAGGGAGAGAGGGTGTGTTTGTGATAGAGAGATCCCGTCGAGATCGTGAGGGGACTATATGGGTGGGAGATCGAGGGAGTGCGTGCGCGATAGAAAGATGGCCCGAGAGAAACCTAGTAGACCATGCACATGTTTGTGATGGAGACTAAGATTAGCTAGTCATATACATATAGGGGGGACTGCGTGTGCCTACAATTGAGTGAGAGACCATCATACTTGGCTAGCTGGGCATGAGATTGTGTGTGTGCGCGTGTGAGATGGAGAGAGAACGAGGGGGAGAGATAGAGTTTTAGATGGGCCTATCGAGTGCGAGTGAGATATGCATGTGTATGTGTGACCCAGGTGGATGGAGAGTTTGAGAGAGGGGGGAAGAGCTCCGAGACGACATAGTGGTGCATGAGAGAGTTATAGGCAAAGAGCCAAGGAATCTGTGTGCGTACGATGAGTGCACCCAAGATATCTAGCTTGGACTAGCTAGAGTATTATACATAGTGTGCGAGAGAGACCTATAGATGGTGTATATATGCATGCGAACTAGAAAGACCCCCCCCACACACACACACACAAAGAGAGAGAGAGAGAGAGAGGGAGAGAGAGATGGAGAGAAAGGGAGAGGGACGAACAAGGTTTTTGTGTCGGATGCGTGCGACAGAATAGAAGATTGTCGGTGAGAGAGAGAGGGAGAGAGAGAGAGAGAGAGAGAGAGAGAGAGAGAGAGAACAGGACTCCGGGAGAGGGGGAGGTCTCGTTTTATGCATAAAGACTGATATAAACCATGTTTCGATATAAACTTGCATTCAAATATTTACATTGGAGAACATGTTGTTTGCAATCCACACATCAACGGATATATGCGTATATCAAACAAGTTCATTAATTTGACTTTCAACATGTTCATGGAGTACTATAATACTGTACAACATGCTACTCGATTGAGGTGTTCAATTTTGGATTTAGTTCACTATTTTGACCTACTGAACGAGCTATTTCATTGAATCGAGATATTTCATTTTGGGTTTGATTCGTGTTTTTGAGTGGCTCAACTATTTGTCATATAGTAAATCGCTAGCAACGAGCATGTAAAAACACATTACTCCTGAGCATCATCTCTCCATCTAATAAAGAAGTGGCAAGCTAATATTTCAAAATTTGATCCGAATCGACTTGGTAAGGTAGACGTGGATGCTCGTTCTCCCAAAATTTGAATGAACCGTTAAACATCCTCTCTGCTTGGTGGAATTCGCCCGAGCAAATAAATGGGAGACACAAAATTACTGTCCTATGTGGGACACGCATCAATTGGCCTGTTGTACATCGAGGGTAGGTTCGTAACTTCATCCAAGCGCGCCTTCTCCTCGGCCGAAATGACATGTGCCGAATAATTCATAAACCATGGTCGGCAAAACACGCTCTCCTCGCCCGAAATAGCTCGCGCCCACTATTTCAAAACACGCTCTCCTCACCCGAAATCGCTCGCGCCCACTATAGTTCAAAACACGCCCTCCTCGCCCGAAATCGCTCCCGCCCAGAGAAGCAAATTTACTCTACTATCCCCGACCCTCAGTACACAGACCCAAGCCGAGAAGCCTATAGGCAAGGGTAGAACTGTAACTCCCCCTCACATTTCAGACAAATGCGTCCGTAAGACATGGTTCCACTCCCCTCCCAATTTCCCCCGCCCGCCCCCATTCATACCTCGTGGGCGCCAATCACCTTCTCCCCGGGAAGCTCCCTTCTCTCGAGCCGCGAAACCTCAGCCCCACCTCCATGGCACCCCCACCGCACCAATTTCATATCCGCCCTCCTCCCTAATGCCGGAGACGCTGTCCATTTGCCGTCGTGCACTAGGCCGTGCGCCTCTTACTCCGTGCTGCTGGTGCTGCCTCGACGACGGTCGCGTGAACCGTACCGGAGCCAATTCACCCCCGCCATTGTTCACGGTGCTGGAGCGACTCCAACTTTGGATCCGTCCAGAGTCCTGGCGCTGCTTCGGCGTAGCCGTCGACTGTCGCGACATCACTCTTTCCCTGCCGCCGGTCGCCACCGCAACCGCGCCGGCCTCACCGACTCAGCAGCTGGACCTGCCTACTTCACCATGCCGCCAGATAGGTCGCACCCTCATCTCAAATCACTTTATTTAGGCGTCAGTTGTCTGAATTTTTATTCTGGGCCAATCGATTTGCAATGGGAAGCAGCACCCCTCGAGGCGGCGGAGCTCCTAGGCTGCCGGTTGGCTAGTGTCTAACATAAGGGTGCGGGGCCGCAAAGTTCGCCGCGGAAGCAGCGCTTAGATGGCTATCTTTTAGAGTTGCGTGGGTTGAAGGTACTGCTGCCGCCGGATCTGGATGACGGGGAGTCTTTGTGGATTGGCCTAGGGGCGGCGCAACCACGACAGTGCAGTGGGGCGGGGAGCGAGCTTTTGGCCGGGGCCACAGACGGCGGAGGCAGGCTGCTCTGCTGTTGGTTGCTGGCTCTTCGAGGAAGATTCCAAACAGTGTCAGCCGGGAGGCACAAGACGGCCAGCCATCCGGCGTAGATCGGACAGTACCGAAATAAAATAAAATCGTGTGACCCCAATTTAGTCTTCAGTCAACAGACGTGTGACCACTCTCGTACCTTGTTGTTGATCTCTTAGTGTATTTCTTCAGATCAAAGAGATATGTCGTTCTTAACATTATGCGTTATCTGCATCTTCAGACACACCGTCTTCCGACTCACCGCAACTGCTCCAACAAGGGAAGCATACACCAGAAGGGAGCTATAGTCCCCACTCAACAGTTCCCTGCATCGAATGCGTGTGCCCGACATGCACAGCCACAACAACTGCAGGGCCATCCACAAGTCAGCACATGATGCTCACTCCTATGGATGGAAGCCAGATAGGTTGTACCCTCATCTTACTTGTGTGCAACATTTATGGCTTTGTTATTCATCTAAGCATGGAAAATAGATCATCACATTTCACTGTATATTCATGCTGATCTCTTACAGGTCTTGTTCAGGAGTTAACGCTATTCCATAGTTCAGCTAAGATACTTGTTCTTTAGGTAACACTGTTCCATAGTTATCATCCATCAGCCAATGCTATCCCACAGGCTGGTGATTATAGTATTATACCACTTCTAGTATTTCCTATGTTGTTCTTTAATACTTTTGTGTGCCATCTAGTTAATCTCGAGTACAAATGATACATATTCTGTAGCTTTCATCTGTGTTCTCCCTTTAGTTTATGAGACCTGTTGCTGCTAGTTAACCCAGTCCTACTATTTATGTCGTCTCCTACAGGCACTCATTACATAAATCTAACTACTAGTTGTCTTCCATGCATGTCAGATATAATTCGACACACTGATATATCCACAAGAACCTCACGGAGCAATGTAAAGGCCAATAAACTTGATGTCAATGATACCCAATATGATGGAACATGTAAAGGCAGTTCTTCAGAAGACTTGCAGAAAGATGATGAATCCTCTTCACCCCACAAGGTCCTTGCTCTAACTTGGCCTGTGATATGGGTACAACATGCATATAATGTCCTGGAGTGTATCTACTTTGTTACAATGCCATGTGCTTAGCATGCTGATCATGCATGTAAATATGTCATGCCTTCCTGTTTTTCAGTACCTATTCCATTCATGATAACATGTTTTCAAATTTAAGTACTGTCATTCTACTCTATCGCAATGCCATCTTCTTAATTTGGACATCATGCTTCTGAATATCTTATGCATTGTTATTCATCAGTATGTACTTCATCTGTCTACCATACCATGTTTTTTTACATTGAAGTGTTGTTCTTGTGCTCTGTTGCATTGCCATCTTATTTTCCCAATCATACACGTGTATGTTGCCTTAGTTATTTCTGTATGTATTCCGCTAGCATACAGTTTTACATTCAACTAGTGTTTTTTTGTTGTGTTGTCCTGTCGTATCCCTAGCTCTTACACCATACTCCCTCTATCCGGATTACATGTTGCCGCAATGGATAAAAAAGGATGTATCTAGAACTGAAATACGCCTAGACCCATCCATTTTTTCCGGATGGAGGGAATACATGTCAATATTTCATGCCTTTCTATTCTTTAGTACCTATTCCATCTCTCTGCTGCCGCATGTTTGATAATTAAAGCACCATTCTTCTATACAAGGCATGCAAGGGGAAGACGACTATGTTAGAATCTGAAGGGTTACAAACAAGGCCTTTGCAAAAGATCCAAACGCCAGGAGATAATAAACCAACTCCAGTTTTTAAAGATACTGCTCTAGCACAGAGAAACCCAACTCCTACTGATAATAAGCAGATTCCAGTGGCCAAAGAACTAGTCCGCTCCAGTCCAGCAAAAATATGTCAACTCAACTCTAAGAAGCGTGTGCGTATCCTTGCATCATGAAATTTTATAGCATGCTGATCATATTTTCTACATGTTTCTTACCCATCTCTCTTTTAGAAAATAAGCTTAACAGATAGAAGAATTTCTGCACTGGTATTGTCTGTGAGGAAAGATTCTTGCAGGAATTCTCTGTACTCCAATGCAGATGTAAGTACCTGTTGTATATCACTATATTTTTACATCGGCATGTATTTTGTTAATCAGCGTGAATCCAACCTTTATCTGATCTAAATTTAGTTGTAGCAAAATGTATGATTAAAGGCCACAATGTTGATTTTTGTAAGGAAAATTGTCTGGTAGTTTTTGCATCCTGAGCGGCATGAGTGTACTATCTCATATCAGTGGGTTTGATTACTTTGGTTCTGAAGTGGGTTTTCAGTGTTTTTTTACTGTGTTGTCCTGTCGTATCCCTAGCTCTTACGTCATACTCCCTCCGCCCGGATTACATGTCACGGAAATGGATAAAACTGGATGTATCTAGAACTGAAATACGCCTAGACCCATCCATTTATTTCCGGATGGAGGGAATACATGTCAATATGTCATGCCTTTCTATTCTTCAGTACCTATTCCATCTCTGCTATAGCATGTTTTATAATTGAATCACCATTCTTCTATATAGGGCATGCAAGGGGAAGACGGCTATGTTAGAATCTGAAGGGTTACAAACCAGGTCTTTGCAAAAGATCCAAATGCCAGGAGATAATAAACCAACTCCATTTTTCATAGATACTGCTCCAGCACAGAGAAACCCAACTCCCACTGATAATAAGCAGATTCCAGTGGCCAAAGAACTAGTCCGATCTGATGTCTACTACACAACCTTCTTCTTGTAGACGTTGTTGGGCCTCCAAGTGCAGAGGTTTGTAGGATAGTAGCAAATTTCCCTCAAGTGGATGACCTAAGGTTTATCAATCCGTAGGAGGCGTAGGATGAAGATGGTCTCTCTCAAGCAACCCTGCAACCAAATAACAAAGAGTCTCTTGAGTCCCCAACACACCCAATACAATGCTAAATTGTATAGGTGCACTAGTTCGGCGAAGAGATGGTGATACAAGTGGTATATGGATAGTAGATAAAGGTATTTGTAATCTGAAATTATAAAAACAGCAAGGTAACTAATGATAAAAGTGAGCGTAAACGGTATTGCAATGCTAGGAAACAAGGCCTAGGGTTCATACTTTCACTAGTGCATGTCCTCTCAACAATAATAACATAATTGGATCATATAACTATCCCTCAACATGCAACAAAGAGTCACTCCAAAGTCACTAATAGCGGAGAACGAACGAAGAGATGATGGTAGGGTACTAAACCACCTCAAAGTTATTCTTTCCAATTAATCCGTTGGGCTATTCCTATAAGTGTCACAAACAGCCCTAGAGTTCGTACTAGAATAACACCTTAAGACACAAATCAATCAAGACCCTAATGTCACCTCAAGTATCCGTGGGTATGATTATATGATATGCATCACACAATCTCAGATTCATCTATTCAACCAACACAAAGGACCTCAAAGAGTACCCCAAAGTTCTACCGGAGAATCACGACGAAAACGTGTGCCAACCCCTATGCATAGGTTCATGGGCGGAACCCGCAAGTTGATCACCAAAACATACATCAAGTGAATCACGTGATATCCCGTTGTCACCACAGATACACATGGCAAGACATACATCAAGTGTTCTCAAATCTTTAAAGACTCAATCCGATAAGATTACTTCAAAGGGGAAACTCAATTCATTACAAGAGAGAAGAGGGGGAGGAGAAACATAAGATCCAACTATAATAGCAAAGCTCGCGATACATCAAGATCGTGCCAAATCAAGAACACGAGAGAGAGAGAGAGAGAGATCAAACACATAGCTACTGGTACATACCCTCAGCCCCGAGGGAGAACTACTCCCTCCTCGTCATGGAGAGCACCGGGATGATGAAGATGGCCACCGGAGAAGGATTCCCCCTCCGGCAGGGTGCCGGAACGGGTCTAGATTGGCTTTCGGTGGCTACGGAGGCTTCTGGCGGCGGAACTCCCGATCTATTGTGCTCACGGATGTTTTTAGGGTATATGGAGATATATAGGCAGAAGAAGTACGTCAGGGGGGCACGAGGGGCTCACGAGGGTGGAGGGCGCGCCCAGGGGGGTGGGCGTGCCCCCCTACCTCGTGACCTCCTCGTAGGTTCCCCAACGTGCACTCCAAGTCTTCTGGGCTTCTTTCCTTCCAAAAATGAGTTCCGTGAAGTTTCAGGTCAACTGGACTCCGTTTGATTTTCCTTTTCTTCGAAACCCTAAAATAGGGTAAAAACAGAAACTGGCACTGGGCTCTGGGTTAATAGGTTAGTCCCAAAAATGATATAAAAGTGTATAATAAAGCCCATAAACATTCAAAACAGTAGATAATATAGCATGGAACAATCAAAAATTATAGATACGTTGGAGACGTATCAGCATCCCCAAGCTTAATTCCTGCTCATCCTCGAGTAGGTAAATGATAAAAACAGAATTTTTGATGCGGAGTGCTACTTGGCATAATTTCAAGAGAAAAGTATATTTTTCGTCCCTCAACTCTTGGCAGAGTCTAGATTTGGTCCCTCAACTCCAAAACCGGACAACTTGCACCCTGAACTACTAAAACCGGACAAGGTTTGTCCCTGGACATGGTTTTGACCGGTTTTGGTGCTGACTTTTGCCGGTTTTGCCCGTGTTTTGACTCAAATTCGTGTACTTTCTTAAAATACGTTTATTTTATTCAGGTCTCCATACCATTTTCAAGTGCTTTTTTTTCAAATATGCGTACTTCCTGTAAAAGTTCATGAATTTGAAAAAGTACACGGATTTGAAAGCAGTACACGAACATGAAAAAAGTACGCGGATTGAAGAAAAATATGCGAACTAGAAAAAGTATGAGGATTTGGAAAATTATGTGAACTTGAAAAAGTACGTGGATTTGAAAATAGTGCGGATTTCAAAAAGGTATGCAAATTTTAAATTTTACGCAAACGTGAAAAAGTACAGAGATTTGGAAAAAGTACATGGATTCAGAAGATTCACATATTTGAAAGATATACACGTATTTAAGTTAGCACCGGTCAAAACCGGGGTGAGCCAGCACCAAAACCGCTCAAAATCGAGACCAGGGACGAATCTTGTCCGGTTTCAGTAGTTGGGGGTGCATGTTGTCCGGTTTCGAAGATGAGGGACCAAATCTAGACTTGGACAAAAGTTAAGGGACGAAAAGTATACTTTTCTCTAATTTCAATGTAATTCTTCTTAATTGTGGCATGAATATTCAGATCCATAAGATTCAAGATAAAAGTTCATATTGACATAAAAATAATAATACTTCAAGCATACTAACTAAGCAATCATGTCTTCTCAAAATAACATGGCCAAAGAAAGTTCATCCCTACAAAATCATATAGTTTAGTCATGCTCCATTTTCGTCACACAAGAATGCTCTCATCATGCACAACCCCGATGACAAGCCAAGCAATTGTTTCATACTTTAGTAATCTTAAACTCATAAACCTTCACGCAATACATGAGCGCGAGCCATGGATATAGCACTATGGGTGGAATAGAATATAATGAGGGGGGTTATGTGGAGAAGACAAAAAGGAGAAAGTCTCACATCAACGAGGCTAATCAATGGGCTATGGAGATGCCCACCGATTGATGTCAATGCAAGGAGTAGGGATTGCCATGCAACGGATGCACTAGAGCTATAAATGTATGAAAGCTCAACAAAAGAAACTAAGTGGGTGTGCATCCAACTTGCTTGCTCACGAATACCTAGGGCACTTGAGGAGGCCCATTGTTGGAATATACAAGCCATGTTCTATAATGAAAATTTCCCACTAGTATATGAAAGTGATAACTCAAGAGACTCTCTATATGAAGAACATGGTGCTACTTTGAAGCACAAGTGTGGAAAAAAGGATAGTAGCATTGCCCATTTTTATTTATTTTCTTTTTTTGTCCTTCATTTTTTTCTTTGGCCTTTCTCTTTTTTTGGGACAATGCTCTATTGAATGATCATCATCACACTTCTATTTATTTACAACTCAATGATTACAACTCGATACTAGAACAAAGTATGACTCTATATGGATGCCTCCGGTGGTGTACCGGGATATGCAATGAATCAAGAGTGACAAGTATGAAAAAATTATGAACGGTGGCTTTGCCACAAATACTATGGCAACTACATGATCATGCTAAGCAATATGACAATGATGAATGTGTAATGATAAACTGGATGGTGGAAAGTTGCATGGCAATATATCTCGGAATGGCTATGGAAATGCCATAATAGGTAGGTATGGTGGCTGTTTTGAGGAAGATATAACGAGGTTTATGTGTGAAAGAGCGTATCATATCGTGGGGTTTGGATGCACCGGTGAAGTTTGCACCAACTCTCAACGTGAGAAAGGGCAATGCACGATACCGAAGAGGCTAGCAATGATGGAAGGGTGAGAGTGTGTATAATCCATGGACTCAACATTAGTCATAATGAACTCACATACTTATTGCAAAAATCTACAAGTCATCAAAAACCTCGGCACTACGCGCATGCTCCTAGGGGGGTAGATTGGTAGGAAAATACCATCGCTCGTCCCCGACCGCCACTCATAAGGAGGACAATCAAATAACAACTCATGTTTCAAATTTGTTACATAACATTTACCATACGTGCATGCTATGGGACTTGCAAACCTCAACACAAGTATTTCTCAATTTCACAACTACTCAACTAGCACGACTTTGATATTATTACCTCCATATCTCAAAACAATTATCAAGTATCAAACTTCTCTTAGTATTCAAAACACTCACAAGAAAATTTTACTAATCTTGAATACCTAGCATATTAGTATTTTAAGCAAATTACCATGCTATTTAAGACTCAAAATAATTTAAGTGAAGCATGAGAGATCAATAGTTTCTTTAAAACAAATCCACCACCGTGCTCTAAAAGGATATAAGTGAAGCACTAGAGCAAATGACAAACTACTCCGAAAGATATAAGTGAAGATCAATGAGTAGTCGAATAATTATGCAACTATGTGAAGACTCTCTAACATTTAATAATTTCAGATCTTGGTAATTTATTCAAACATCAAGCAAAGCAAAATAAAATGACATCTAATAATAGCAAACATCATGTGAAGAAGCAAAAACTTAGGATCAACCGAAACTAACCGATAATTGTTGAAGAAGAAAGGTGGGATGCCAAACGGGGCATCCCCAAGCTTAGATGCTTGATACTTCTTGAAATGTTATCTTGGGGTGCCTTGGGCATCCCCAAGCTTGAGCTTTTGTGTCTCCTTAATTCCTCTCATATCAAGGTCTCCCTAAATCTCAAAAGCTTCATCCACACAAAACTCAACAAAGACTCCTGAGGTAAGTTAGTATAAACCATTGCCAAAACTTATCATACTATACTGTAGAAAATCACTAAAATTATTATTCAACATTGCATACTAAATGCCTATGCATATTTAATAGTCCTATCCTCAAATAGAATCATTAAAGAAGCAAACATATGCAAACAATGCAAACATAACAGCAATCTGCCTAAACAGGATAGTCTGTAAAGAATGCTGCAACATCCATACTTCCCTAGCTCCAAAAATTAGTAAATAAAATTCCCACTGTAGTAAATTTATCATAGCTTAATATGCAAAAGGTTTCAACATTTTATCACATTCTGACTTTTCTAGGGAATTTTTGCAACAGCGGTAAACTTTCTGTTTTCAAACAGCAACATGTATACTTGTAACATAGGCATAGTAAAGGCTATCAATGCCACTTTTATTGAAATAAAAGATGCAAAACAATGTTATAAATAACATAAAGCAAATCCTAACAAAAAAATTGACGCTCCAAGCAAAACACATATCATGTGGTAAATAAAAATATAGCTCCAAGTAAAGTTACCGATGAGCGAAGACGAAAGAGGGGATGCCTTCCGGGGCATCCCCAAGCTTAGGCTCTTGGCTATCCTTGAATATTACCTTGGGGTGCCTTGGTCATCCCCAAGATTAGGCTCTTGCCACTCCTTATTCCATAGTCCATCGAATCTTTACCCAAAACTTGAAAACTTCACAACACAAAACTTAACAGAAAACTCGTAAGCTCCGTTAGTATAAGAAAGTAAATCACCACTTCAAGGTACTGTAATGAACTTGTTCTTTATTTATATTGGTGTTAAACCTACTGTATTCCAACTTCTCTATGGTTTATAAACTATTTTACTAGCCATAGATTCATCAAAACAAGCAAACAACACACGAAAAACAGAATCTGTCAAAAACAGAACGGTCTGTAGTAATCTGGATCAAACGTATACTTCTGGAACTCATAAAATTCTCAAATAAATTTCTGGACCTGATGAATTTATCTATTAATTATCTGAAAAAATAATTAAATAAATAGCACTCTCCAAATAAAAATGGCAGCAATTCTCGTGAGCACTAAAGTTTCGGTTTTTTACAGCATGATCAACAAGACTTTCCCCAAGTCTTCCCAAAGGTTCTACTTGGCACAAACACTAATTAAAAGCATAAAACCACATCTAAACAGAGGCTAGATTAATTATTTATTACTAAACAGGAACAAAAAGCAAGGAACGAAAATAAAGTTGGGTTGCCTCCCAACAAGCGCTATCGTTTGACGCCCCTAGCTAGGCATGATGATTTCAATGATGCTCACATAAGACATAAGAATTGAAACATAAAGAGAGCATCATGAAGAATATGACAAGCACATTTAAGTCTAACCCACTTCCTATGCATAGGGATTTTGTGAGCAAACAACTTGTGGGAACAAGAATCAACTTGCATAGGAAGGTAAAACAAGCATAACTTCAAAACTTTAAGCACATAGAGAGGAAACTTGATATTATTGCAATTCCTACAAGCATATATTCCTCCCTCATAATAATTTTCAGTAGCATCATGAATGAATTC